>NC_090052.1:1689616-1792116 GCF_038355195.1 Osmerus mordax | reverse complement strand
TAGATGACATGCATAACTCTGCCATTTGCAGCAGTCTATAACACTTACCTGGACAGTGAGCTTACATAACCCAGCCCGAACACACACACATACACACAAACACACACACACACATGCACACACACAACTGTGTCTGCTAAGAGCCATTAGCAGGAGTCTCACAGACATCTACCTATGACACCATACCTGGCCGGTGAGCTTACATAACCTGCTCACCACTGGGCGTTCCTCTTGTTGTTCTACCTTGCTAACAGTGCGTCTGGTTGCACAACGGTCTGCGGAGCCGACAGCCCACTCATCTGGCTCTTCAAGGCGTAGCCTAAATATGTTATGGTTTGAAAAGCACCGACAAGACCAGACAAAGTCGCCACTGAATGGCCACCACCTTGAAAAGCAGCCACACAGCCTAGCATTACAGGCTAGCGATACAGGCTAGCCACACAGCCTAGCATTACTGGCTAGTCACACAGCCTAGCATTACAGGCTAGTGATACAGGCTAGCCACACAGCCTAGCATTACAGGGTAGCGATACAGACTAGCCACACAGCCTAGCATTACAGGCTAGAGATACAGGCTAGCGATACAGGCTAGCCACACAGCCTAGCTACAAAGGCTAGCGATACAGGCTTGCCACACAGGCTTGCGATACAGGCTAGCGATACAAGCTAGCCACACAGGCTAGCGATACAGGCTAGCCGCACAGGCTAGCATTACAGGCTAGCAATAAAGGCTAGCCACACAGGCTAGTGGCACAGTTTAGCCACACAGCCTAGCCACACAGGCTAGCCACACAGGCTAGCCACACAGGCTAGCCACACAGGCTAGCCACACAGGCTAGCGATACAGGCTAGCGATACAGGCTAGCTCTACAGGATAGCTATACAGACTAGCATTCCCCAACACTACACCTGCATGTGAGGTGTTCAGACAGCATCTCATTAGTAGGTACCCTGAAAGCCTATTATGAGTGCTTCATGCATGTCTCACTACACCTACAGTATAAATAATCCATGCTGATGTATAGAGGTGTGTAGTTACTGTGCTGCATTGGATTCAGCACTGTGTACAGTGAAGAACCTGTTAGTAAACTTACTGGATTGTGTTGTTGCAGGCTTAATGATCAACGCTAAATTACCTGCTATCCTTTCTCCTTTCTCTCTTTTGCTCTTTTTGTCAGAAACACGCACACACACACACACACACACACACACACACACACACACACACACACAGACAGACACACTAGACAGTAACTGCGTGTCAGCTAAGAAAAACAGAACTATCTCTAGCCATAATTGGACAAGACTACATTAACATGTAATCTTAATGAATAGGTTCATGCTCATGGGTGTCTGTGTGTGTGTGTGTGTGTGGAACAGAACATTAGAGGATGACGCATGGCATGTCTTACTGCAGTCAGAATAGAGAACAACTGTGTGTGTGTACATGTGTGTGTGTGTGTCTATTGATAGCCTTGGTGAGCAGTGAGTGTATTGTTGTTGAACTGAACCAAACCAGTTCTGTTCATTCCTGCCAGCCTGCTGCAGCCAGATTTAGTGTGTTGGGATGTGAGACAGAAACCACATAGCAGGCAACACTACAGTGTTTACCTCCCCCTGGTGGTCAGGCCATGGAACTGCAGGACATCTGCAGCTCCATGACAGCTATGGGTGAATGTAGTTTGCCTCAGTCTGTGTTTTGCATGTCATGTAATGTTGGATGGATCAAACTTGACTGTAACTTACTCCTTCTTCCCTCCTTCCCCTAATACCTCTCCCTCCCCCCCTCTCTCTATGCCTCCATTTCCCTTCTTCCTCCCTGTCTCCCTCCCTCCCTCCCCCTCCCTTCTTCCTCCCTGTCTCCCCACCTCCCTCCCCCTCCCTTCTTCCTCCCTGTCTCCCCACCTCCCTCCCCCTCCTTTCTTCCTGCCTGTCTCCCCACCTCCCTCCCCCTCCCTTCTTCCTCCCTGTCTCCCCACCTCCCTCCCCCTCCCTTCTTCCTCCCTGTCTCCCCACCTCCCTCCCTTCTTCCTCCCTGTCTCCCCACCTCCCTCCCCCTCCCTTCTTCCTCCCTGTCTCCCTCCCTCCCCCTCCCTTCTTCCTCCCTGTCTCCCCACCTCCCTCCCCCTCCCTTCTTCCTCCCTGTCTCCCCACCTCCCTCCCCCTCCCTTCTTCCTCCCTGTCTCCCCACCTCCCTCCCCCTCCCTTCTTCCTCCCTGTCTCCCCACCTCCCTCCCTTCTTCCTCCCTGTCTCCCCACCTCCCCCCCCCTCCCTTCTTCCTCCCTGTCTCCCTCCCTCCCTCCCCCTCCCTTCTTCCTCCCTGTCTCCCCACCTCCCTCCCCCTCCCTTCTTCCTCCCTGTCTCCCCACCTCCCTCCCTTCTTCCTCCCTGTCTCCCCACCTCCCTCCCCCTCCCTTCTTCCTCCCTGTCTCCCTCCCTCCCTCCCCCTCCCTTCTTCTTCCCTGTCTCCCCACCTCCCTCCCCCTCCCTTCTTCCTCCCTGTCTCCCCACCTCCCTCCCCCTCCCTTCTTCCTCCCTGTCTCCCCACCTCCCACCTCCCTCCCTTCTTCCTCCCTGTCTCCCCACCTCCATCCCTTCTTCCTCCCTGTCTCCCCACCTCCCTCCCCCTCCCTTCTTCCTCCCTGTCTCCCTCTCTCCCCCTCCCTTCTTCCTCCCTGTCTCCCCACCTCCCTCCCCCTCCCTTCTTCCTCCCTGTCTCCCCACCTCCCTCCCCCTCCCTTCTTCCTCCCTGTCTCCCTCCCTCCCTCCCCCTCCCTTCTTCCTCCCTGTCTCCCCACCTCCCTCCCCCTCCCTTCTTCCTCCCTGTCTCCCTCCCTCCCCCTCCTTTCTTCCTCCCTGTCTCCCTCCCTCCCTCACCCTCCCTTCGTCCTTCCTGTCTCCCCACCTCCCTCCCCCTCCCTTCTTCCTCCCTGTCTCCCTCCCTCCCCCTCCCTTCTTCCTCCCTGTCTCCCCACCTCCCTCCCCCTCCCTTCTTCCTCCCTGTCTCCCTCCCTCCCTCCCCCTCCCTTCTTCCTCCCTCCCCCTCCCTTCTTCCTCCCTGTCTCCCTCCCTCCCTCCCCCTCCCTTCTTCCTCCCTGTCTCCCTCCCTCCCTCCCCCTCCCTTCTTCCTCCCTGTCTCCCTCCCTCCCTCCCCCTCCCTTCTTCCTCCCTGTCTCCCTCCCTCCCTCCCCCTCCCTTCTTCCTCCCTGTCTCCCTCCCTCCCTCCCCCTCCCTTCTTCCTCCCTGTCTCCCCACCTCCCTCCCCCTCCCTTCTTCCTCCCTGTCTCCCCACCTCCCTCCCCCTCCCTTCTTCCTCCCTGTCTCCCTCCCTCCCCCTCCCTTCTTTCTCCCTCCCTCCCTCCCCCTCCCTTCGTCCTCCCTGTCTCCCTCCCTCCCTCCCTCCCCCTCCCTTCTTCCTCCCTGTCTCCCCACCTCCCTCCCCCTCCCTTCTTCCTCCCTGTCTCCCTCACTCCCCCTCCCTTCTTCCTCCCTGTCTCCCTCCTTCCCTCCCCCTCCCTTCTTCCTCCCTGTCTCCCCACCTCCCTCCCCCTCCCTTCTTCCTCCCTGTCTCCCCACCTCCCTCCCCCTCCCTTCTTCCTCCCTGTCTCCCCACCTCCCTCCCCCTCCCTTCTTCCTCCCTGTCTCCCCACCTCCCACCTCCCTCCCTTCTTCCTCCCTGTCTCCCCACCTCCATCCCTTCTTCCTCCCTGTCTCCCCACCTCCCTCCCCCTCCCTTCTTCCTCCCTGTCTCCCTCTCTCCCCCTCCCTTCTTCCTCCCTGTCTCCCCACCTCCCTCCCCCTCCCTTCTTCCTCCCTGTCTCCCCACCTCCCTCCCCCTCCCTTCTTCCTCCCTGTCTCCCTCCCTCCCCCTCCCTTCTTCCTCCCTGTCTCCCCACCTCCCTCCCCCTCCCTTCTTCCTCCCTGTCTCCCTCCCTCCCCCTCCTTTCTTCCTCCCTGTCTCCCTCCCTCCCTCACCCTCCCTTCGTCCTTCCTGTCTCCCCACCTCCCTCCCCCTCCCTTCTTCCTCCCTGTCTCCCTCCCTCCCCCTCCCTTCTTCCTCCCTGTCTCCCCACCTCCCTCCCCCTCCCTTCTTCCTCCCTGTCTCCCTCCCTCCCTCCCCCTCCCTTCTTCCTCCCTCCCCCTCCCTTCTTCCTCCCTGTCTCCCTCCCTCCCTCCCCCTCCCTTCTTCCTCCCTGTCTCCCTCCCTCCCTCCCCCTCCCTTCTTCCTCCCTGTCTCCCTCCCTCCCTCCCCCTCCCTTCTTCCTCCCTGTCTCCCTCCCTCCCTCCCCCTCCCTTCTTCCTCCCTGTCTCCCTCCCTCCCTCCCC
This sequence comes from Osmerus mordax, assembly GCF_038355195.1. NCBI lineage: Eukaryota > Metazoa > Chordata > Actinopteri > Osmeriformes > Osmeridae > Osmerus > Osmerus mordax. The sequence goes on along the minus strand of NC_090052.1, from coordinate 1,787,789 downwards.
CTCCCTTCTTCCTCCCTGTCTCCCCACCTCCCTCCCCCTCCCTTCTTCCTCCCTGTCTCCCCACCTCCCTCCCCCTCCCTTCTTCCTCCCTGTCTCCCTCCCTCCCCCTCCCTTCTTTCTCCCTCCCTCCCTCCCCCTCCCTTCGTCCTCCCTGTCTCCCTCCCTCCCTCCCTCCCCCTCCCTTCTTCCTCCCTGTCTCCCCACCTCCCTCCCCCTCCCTTCTTCCTCCCTGTCTCCCTCACTCCCCCTCCCTTCTTCCTCCCTGTCTCCCTCCTTCCCTCCCCCTCCCTTCTTCCTCCCTGTCTCCCCACCTCCCTCCCCCTCCCTTCTTCCTCCCTGTCTCCCCACCTCCCTCCCCCTCCCTTCTTCCTCCCTGTCTCCCCACCTCCCTCCCCCTCCCTTCTTCCTCCCTGTCTCCCCACCTCCCTCCCCCTCCCTTCTTCCTCCCTGTCTCCCCACCTCTCTCTCCAGTCACGGAAGCTGAACCGTCTCCCTCCCACCTCCAGACCAAGGCTTACATCCGCCAGCTGCAGGTGATCGACAATCAGAACCTGCTGTTCGACATGTCCTGCAAACTGGAGCCCAAAGACATGTGAGAGACGGGGGTGAGGGATGGAGAGATGGACCCCGAGACGGGAGGATTCAAACTCAACAACAACCGGCCCTTCTTGCACCTCCCACTTCTTATTGGACGAGTTGTCTGTCAGTGTCACCAGCCAGTGATTAAGACCCTCTGGGACTAACTGACGCGGTGGAATTCTGTGGTTGTAGGACTCTGCTATTGGTCATCCGTAAATAAGGTGGGGTTCAAGAACGTGTGAAGAACTGAATGGACGGTAATTCGAGGATGTGGATAAACAACTGGGCCTGCTGTTTACTTGACTCAACCTGTCTCTCGACAACCACTCATGCCGTCAGCTGTGTCGCGAATTCTTCCCAGTTCTCACTGCCACCAAAGCCCCCTCTTTCTCTCTCTCTTTCTCTCTCTCTCTCTCTGTCGGAACTCATTTCACTAGCGGGCTTCTGGAACATTCCAGGTTGTCCGGAACACAGCTGAAATACAGACTGAAGGTGGAACCTTCTAGAATGATAGAAACGTATGGTGTAGAACAGGTGGAGGTGCAGGACTCTGTCAGCGATGTCGACCTGACGTTTTGACAACGTATCAGTTTGTCGAGTGGGTAACTCAGAGCGTATCCTCACAAACAGCACTGCCCGGCTGTTTCCACGCCAACCTGACTGTCTAGAGGTCTGAACACTTTTAACCACCAACTCGGACTGCGCCCCCTGTTTTTCTGTCCTTCCTCCTGACCTACACTCAGGCGTGAGACAATCTGACCCCGACACCTCCCTCACACCTGACCACGTCTGTGCTACCCCTTTTATAAGCCGGGCTCGTCCCCCCCGGACGCGGTCAGCTCTCAGCAGGCCAGGGCCTGGACGTCAGACTCTCCTGTTTCTTCAAACAGCTACTGCTGTTACTGCTGTAACGGGTTGGGAAAAACGTGAGGTTCGCGCCTTCAGCCATAAACTATCTGAGAGGATCAACCTAGACAAGGAGCTTTAATGTTTAATTATATTTGGGTGTAGGCTTACTGAATTTCTTTGTTGTTTGGAATAGAAAGGGGATTTCTTGTTTTTGTGAGTAGTTTCTTCGACAGACACTCAGAGTACCTTAGGTCAGGTAAAGGTTCTCTGAGTACCTTTATCACAAGCTTCATTATGATGAAGAGAGTTTGAACCGCATCATTTCCTGTCAGGCTACCCACATATAAGAGCTTTCTCTACTGGTTGATTCAGTGGTTGATCACTGAAGGTGTAACTTCTCTACATGTACAGATCAATAGTTGGCCAACATGTACAGAAAATGGTTGGCCAACTTATTTGTATCAACAAAGCACTTTTGCCTCACCTCAGGGCTCCATTTAATGAGGATAAAACAAGAGTGATATGATGGTGATATTGTATTCAGTTTTAATATGGCTCAGTTCAGTACAGTTCTGTTTTGTTTGTACAGTACGACCGTTAAGTATCATGCTACGTTACCGCACAGACTGTGGTTGCAGACTTGCTAAGTGTTTATCGCTTATGTGATTTCTTTTTCCTGAAGGGAATTCATCATAGAGGAGAGATCCTGAGCTAAATAACAATTCAGATTCGGTGTCGCTTATTGAAAATTGTATAAACAGATGGAAACTTTACACCTGGCACAAACCCTTGGTGAATCTGACCCTGAGTCTTTACCTGCTATAGCCATGGCAACCTCATCCCTATCACCGCATGTATTTTAGTCATTTAGCAGACGCTCTTATCCAGAGCGTCATGTATCATGACATTGTTCTCTAAAATATTGATTATAGAAGATCTTGTATGAGGAGTTTTAGGCTGGATATTATGTCAGCACCTTGGCCAATCCTAAAGGTCTGAGGGGGTTTGAAGGACAGATAAGCTAGGCGTGTAGCTCCTTGTCATTGGACTGGCTGGTCATTCTGTCAGATTATTTTAGCCAGCACTCTCAGACCTGCTTGTCCAGGGTGGTGCTCAAGACGTGAGTAAGTGGACCCATGGAAGGTGACATCATCACTCGTTGCCTGTGACTCTCTCAGGACCACTTCCTGGGTCGTGACCCCTAGAGGACTGCCTGCGACTCCTGTATGATTAAGCTATAATGTAAATACTTCTACGCTGTGTAAATAACTAAATAATATGGAGACTCTATTTTATGAATGAGCTACGAAATGGATTACTCACTGAGATTATCTGATTTGTTTTGTAAATGTGAAAAAGTGTGTACAGTTATCTAACGAGCTGAAAGACAAAGGTCTACTATTGATGGTTGATGACTTCATGAATTGTACAGCTTAACTATTTAGTTGTTTTGGTTGTTTTGATTTCTTAATTGAGTGTAAGGGGGGGGGGTAATGGGGGGGATTTTTCAGTCTTATTGCGTTTTGTTTTTGTACAGAAGTCAGTGTTTACAGTCATCATCTCTACTGAAACTCAGATTTGATGTTATTAGACGTGGTGCATGGAGTCTGGACCTGGCAGGAGTTGGAGACCCCTGGTCCTGTCCTGAAACAAACCCTGACCCTCCCCCTTAAACACACCCTCCCCTCCCCATTAGACACACCATCCTCTCCCCCTTAGACACACCCTCCTCTCCCCTCCCCCTTAGACACACCCTCCTCTCCCCCTTAGACACACCCTCCCCTCCCCATTAGACACACCATCCTCTCCCCCTTAGACACACCCTCCCCTCCCCATTAAACACACCCTCCTCTCCCCTCCCCCTTAGACACACCCTCCTCCCCCCCTTAGACACACCCTCCCCTCCCCATTAGACACACCCTCCTCTCCCCCTTAGACACACCCTCCCCTCCCCATTAGACACACCATCCTCTCCCCCTGAGACACACCCTCCCCTCCCCATTAAACACACCCTCCTCTCCCCTCCCCCTTAGACACACCCTCCTCCCCCCCTTAGACACACCCTCCCCTCCCCATTAGACACACCATCCTCTCCCCCTTAGACACACCCTCCTCTCCCCCTTAAACACACCCTCCCCTCCCCCTTAGACACACCCTCCCCTCCCCCTTAGACACACCCTCCTCTCCCCCTTAAACACACCCTCCCCTCCCCCTTAGACACACCCTCCCCTCCCCCTTAGACACACCCTCCTCTCCCCCTTAGACACACCCTTCTCTCCCCCTTAGACACACCCTCCCCTCCCACTTAGACACACCCTTCTCTCCCCCTTAGACACACCCTCCCCCTTAGACACACCCTCCTCTCCCCTCCCCCTTAGACACACCCTCCTCTCCCCTCCCCCTTAGACACACCCTCCTCTCCCCCTTAGACACACCCTCCTCTCCCCTCCCCCTTAGACACACCCTCCTCTCCCCTCCCACTTAGACACACCCTTCTCTCCCCCTTAGACACACCCTCCCCTCCCCCTTAGACACACCCTCCTCTCCCCCTTAGACACACCCTCCTCTCCCCCTTAGACACACCCTCCTCTCCCCCTTAGACACACCCTCCTCTCCCCTCCCCCTTAGACACACCCTCCTCTCCCCTCCCCCTTAGACACACCCTCCTCTCCCCCTTAGACACACCCTCCCCTCCCCCTTAGACACACCCTCCTCTCCCCCTTAGACACACCCTCCTCTCCCCCTTAGACACACCCTCCTCTCCCCTCCCCCTTAGACACACCCTCCTCTCCCCTCCCCCTTAGACACACCCTCCTCTCCCCCTTAGACACACCCTCCTCTCCCCCTTAGACACACCCTCCTCTCCCCCTTAGACACACCCTCCTCTCCCCATTAGACACACCCTCCTCTCCCCTCCCCCTTAGACACACCCTCCTCTCCCCTCCCCCTTAGACACACCCTCCCCATTAGACACACCCTCCTCCCCCCCCCCTTAGACACCCCCCCCTCCCCTACCCCCCAGAAACACTGTCCCAGGACTATAGATCAGGGATTTCTGGACAGGCCTGGTAGACTCTCCATTCCATCTCCCTTATTTCTCTGAAAAGTGTGCACACATGTATGTCCCGATATGGACATGACAGGTTTACATGTATTGTATAGACTACAGCCTCACATTACCCTGGCCTCTGCAATGTTCCTCGGGACTTATGTTCCGTAAGAGGGGATAAAACAAGTGTCCACCTTTGTGATGATAAGGATTTAGGATATGGTTGGTCTGGGAGAACTCTGTTCCCCTGGTAGGCCCCACCACACCCCAGCTTCAGACACTACACGCCTAAATAAAGCCTCTGCTGATGACCCTGGTGTCTCTCTCTCTCCTTATGGTGAATGTGCATATCTGTCTTTTGATGTACCTGTTAATGCTCTAGCATTGTGTCCAACCTCAACACAACACACACATAAGTACATCAAAATCTTAGAACTTTTCCTTTTCTAAGTCAACGTGCACCTCCCTGTGCTATAGCTTTGTTAGGAAAACAAACAGGACAGTTACACTCCAACTGCAATATAACTTGTTTATTGACAATGATCAGATACAGTAGAGTGTTCCGGACGGTAGTGAGTCTCTGTGATGGTCTTCTCTTGATATCCACTCAGCCCAGCGAGTTCCAGCCAGGTGAGAAACTCCTACATTTCTGGCTCCTTGGCAACGGTCCTTACGTTGTCCGGGAGAAAGTGGGCCAGGAGACCTGCAGGGTAGAAGAACCGAGAGGCAGGAAACCAGAACAAACATCCCACATCAGCCTCCTGGAGATCCTCCAGGCTGTGTGTCCAAGTGTCCTTGAGCAAGACACTGGACCCCAAGCTGCTCCCGATGAACAGGCTAGCCTTGCATGGCAGCTCTGTCGCTGTGGGTGTGTATGAGTGGGTGAATGAGAGGCATAATGTAAAGTGCTGTGGGTGCCGGGATGGGCGGCTGTGGCTCAGAGGGTAGAGAGAGAGTTCTATCCCCAAATCCTCCAGGCAGGCACATGCACAGATAGACCCCTAGTGGTGCTCAAGCACCTGCCCTTTTGCCCTGGATGAGAAAAGTGCCCCTTCTGCTGGAGCCCAATTTTTTCTTCATCAATATTTAGGAATACAAATTACTCTCTCTGTCATCAATTCCCCCCAAATGTGTTTTGATATCTGACGGGGCATTTATTTGAGTTCTTGTGAGAATTTCGTCCTGACATGCTCCGCGGCGCTCACAAGCCCCCGCCGCGCCCCTCCCTCCTCCTTCTCCACTTAGTGCTCATGCAGTGCTGAGCACCAGTCCAAACGGCTGCAGCCTACTTCTTCTCTGACCCGCAGCATCAGACAAACAGGTAATGACGGTGTTTGTGCAATCCCCTGACGTTGTTTGATGATGAATTAACCACAACATTAGCGCCGCTGAAAGAATTACGTCGCAACTGGTCCGACGTTTCCTAACACCACTAGGGGTCTATCTGTGCACATGTCAATGGGTGCCCTTTTTTTGGTTTGAGCACCTGCCCCCAAAAATGTCTGTGCATGTGCCTGCCCACAACCAAGTCCGATGGTACAAAGTTTTGCCGGTTTGGCAGCTACACAGGCTTTCATCAACCCAGGCTAGCTATGCAGGCTCGCTACACAGGCTTTCATCAACCCAGGCTAGCTATGCAGGCTCGCTACACAGGCTTTCATCAACCCAGGCTAGCTATGCAGGCTCGCTACACAGGCTTTCATCAACCCAGGCTAGCTATGCAGGCTCGCTACACAGGCTTTCATCAACCCAGGCTAGCTATGCAGGCTCGCTACACAGGCTTTCATCAAACCAGGCTAGCTATGCAGGCTCGCTACACAGGCTTTCATCAACACAGGCTAGCTATGCAGGCTTGCTACACAGGCTTTCATCAACACAGGCTAGCTATGCAGGCTCACTACACAGGCTTTCATCAACACAGGCTAGCTATGCAGGCTCGCTACACAGGCTTTCATCAACCCAGGCTAGCTATGCAGGCTCGCTACACAGGCTTTCATCAAAGGTTCAACTCTTTGTTTTCCTCTGTAGCGGCTCTGCTGATGGACCTCACCAAAACAGGTAGGCCAGAGAAAGTGGTGTGGGGGTCAGAGCAGGAGCCAGCCTCCCATTCTCTGAGGCACAGACACACCAGACCTCCAGGTTTGTACTGAGGCACAGACACACCAGACCTCCAGGTTTGTGCTGAGGCACAGACACACCAGACCTCCAGGTTTGTACTGAGGCACAGACAAACCAGACCTCCAGGTTTGTACTGAGGCACAGACACACCAGACCTCCAGGTTTGTACTGAGGCACAGACAAACCAGACCTCCAGGTTTGTACTGAGGCACAGACAAACCAGACCTCCAGGTTTGAGACTAAGACTGGACTCAGTCAGTCTTGTCCCAGTAATTTGACCCCGAGGAGCACCCATTCTCACTCTCACTCTACTTAAATGTATCAGTAGGCCGTCCTACTGGCTCCCAGACATCTTGAATGTCTTGGCGATGGACTTTCGAAGCGCACGGAACATTCGTACGTGTAGAGGACGTCTAGGGGGCTCCTGCTTGGTCTCGTGGTCCTTCGACAGCTCCAGATTGGCAGGCGAACCACACTTAGTCCCTGTGACAAGACAACATTTAAATTGGTGAATTTGAAGTTAGGCTTTGTCAGAGTAATTAGCCAAATCTACAGGATCACTTTGTGATCCATTAAGAATGACAGGCAGTGATGGTCGCTCACCAGGTGTGACGTGAGAGCTGGGGGGAAGCTCCTCCTGGGCTGAGGGCTTCTTGGGCTCCGTCTTTCTCTTCAGGAACTGCAGGGGAAAACACAGAACATGCTGGAATCTATGGAAACTATGACAACACCTCTCAGTCCACCAAAGCATCAGGATTAAGAACAACAACAGCCACTCAGTCCCAACACTGCCTCTTCATTCTGTACTCCATTACATGAATAACCAACCCATGGTCATTCATTCTGTACTCATACGATATACTATAAGCTCTGCTCTAAAAGCTCTATTACATAAATAACCCACCTTGTTCTTGAAGAGCTTGGCTTTCTTCGGCAGGCTCCACCACTTCAAGCCCTTCCTAGCCTTTCTCGTCGCTCCTGCAGAGGTCGACGCTGTCCCAGCATCCATGATGACCGCTGCAGGGCTGAGCTCACCGAGATCTTCCCCAGGACACGGAGCTGCAGCAGCAGACTCACACAGAGTGTCCATCACTCTCTCCGTCAGGATCCTGACCGTGCGGTCCAGGGTCTCCTGGCAGGCCAGGCTGGAGGTCGAGGGAAGGTTCAGCTCAAGGCTCTTCTGCAGCTGACTCTTAACCGAGCTCTCAGCAAAGCTGTGGATGAGCTCCTGTCTGGAGGGCATGGGGGGGCTTTCTGGCAGCATCAACTCTGACGTGCTTCTGGTGGAGCTCACGGGGCTCTGAAGATGCAGGCCGGTGGTGACTGTCTGCCGGCGGAGCCGACGGACGTTGGCGAGCAGACTCTCTGAGGCGTTCTTGATCTGGAGCGCGTCCAATCCGGCGGAGTCCAGTCCTACGGCGGCGTTGGAGACTGTTGGACCCTCTTCGTCCTCACATAACTGGCTGAGATTCTCCAGTATGGAGTCCAAGAGGGCAAAGGTCAGGAGGCCGTCCTCACTCCTCTTCAGTTCAGCAGTGGAGCACTCTGAAGCTGCTACTTCTGCTCTCATGGCACTGAGAATCACCCCAAGGGTCCTCTTGGTCCAAGAGAAGGACGCCTTCGGAGGGATGATCTCAGATACACGTTCTTCAAGAGCCGACAGCTTGTCTGCAGCTTTCTGCAGGGTCCTCAGCGTGCTGTCATAAAGCTGCTGGCTGGAGGAGTGGACCTGCTCCCAGAACTTCATGCCACCAGATCTCGCCTTTGCTGAGGCCTTGTGCTGCTCAACCACCTCATGGAGATCGTCTAGGATCGCACCAAGCAGGTTCTCGCAGTTCTCAGAGGAGACCAGCAGCGATGGACGCTCTGAGCTCTCTGGATTGGCCGCATGAGGTGAGCCACGAGGGGTCGCCGGCTGGCGAGAGAGCTTCTGAGTCGCTCTCCTCAAGGCCTGCTGGAACACATCTTTCCCTTTGATCACGTACTCTTTTATGATCGTTCCCACTCGCGTGTCATGAGCCAGGCTCTGCCCAGCTGCGGGTGGGCCCTCTGGACGTAAGAAAATCAAGGTCTCCAGGACCTCGGTGGTTCTGTGTCCACTCCCTGAAAGGAGGGAGTCGACAAACAAGGAGCGGTAGATGTGCGCAACCTCCAGGGCTTCCAGCTGGTCTTTTGACCCAGTGGCGGGTACTGAAGGAGCGGGCAGATCCGAGGCCTCGACCAGGTCCATGTCCTCCAAACTTAGAGGCCTCACGGTCAACACCCTGATGAAGGTCCCCTTGTCTCCAGACAGACTCCCCTCTCTTCTCTCGTTCACCCCGGGCTGAGATGAGTCTTTCTTATCTTTCTCCATGTCTCTTCCTCAGAGACTGCCTCAGGTCACACTTGCTGTTGCAGTCCGATTTGAGAGAGAGGCTTTCACACCTGACCCCTGAAAAGGCAGACTTTTCCAAAGAACACAGAGAATGTAATTACTTTTCAGAATAATGTAATATCTACCTACACATATCTACATGAAATCATTTGTCTTGGAAATTTAAACCTTACTGAAAAAGTTGTTACAACTTGTAAGGTGCAAAACAATCAGACCATTTACTTACAAAAAATATTTCTGTAAGTAAACTTACAGAATCCTTACAAAATCCTTAAAATTCGTCATCCCAGCATCAAATGATTCTTACTGTACACTGAGGGCACTAGTATGAGTAACCACGGTAAGTTTCAGAGATGTAACACTTTCCTAGTCAGGGTTAGCAGGGAATACAACAAGCCTGTCGTGAAATGCACCCCCCTCTATTGTCTGTTCTGTATATTCCAGCATCAAATGATTCTTATTGTACACTGAGGGCACTAGTATGAGTAACCACAGTAAATTTCAGGCATGTGACACTTTCCTAGTCAGAGTTAGCAGGGGGTGCATTACATGGCAAGAAGGAATACAACATGAAATACACCCCCCTCTATTGTCTGTTCTGTATATCTCAGCATCAAATGATTCTTACTGTACACTGAGGGCACTAGTATGAGTAACCACAGTAAGTTTCAGGCATGTGACACCTTCCTAGTCAGAGTTAGCAGGGGGTGCATTTCATGGCAAGAAGGAATACAACAAGCCTGTCGTGAAATGCACTCCCCTTTATTGTCTGTTCTATATATTCCAGCATCAAATGATGCTTACTGTACACTGAGGGCACTAGTATGAGTAAGCACAGTAAGTTTCAGGCATGTGACACTTTCCTAGTCAGAGTTAGCAGGGGGTGCATTTCATGGCAAGAAGGAATACAACATGAATTCCCCCCCTCTATTGTCTGTTCTGTATATCTCAGCATCAAATGATGCTTACTGTACACTGAGGGCACTAGTATGAGTAAGTAACGTGAGTTTCAGGCATGTAACACTTTCCTAGTCAAGGTTATCAGGGGGTGCATTTCATGGCAAGAAGGAATACAACATGAAATACACCCCACTCTATTGTCTGTTCTGTATATCTCAGCATCAAATGATTCTTACTGTACACTGAGGGCACTAGTATGAGTAAGCACAGTAAGTTTCAGGCATGTAACTCTTTCCTAGTCAGGGTTAGCAGGGGGTGCATTTCATGGCAAGAAGGAATACAACAAGCCTGTCGTGAAATGCACCCCCCTCTATTGTCTGTTCTGTATATCCCAGCATCAAATGATGCTTACTGTACACTGAGGGCACTAGTATGAGTAACCACAGTAAGTTTCAGGCATGTGACACTTTCCTAGTCAGAGTTAGCAGGGGTGCATTTCATGGCAAGAAGGAATACAACAAGCCTGTCGTGAAATGCACCCCCCTCTATTGTCTGTTCTGTATATCTCAGCATCAAATGATTCTTACTGTACACTGAGGGCACTAGTATGAGTAACCACAGTAAGTTTCAGGCATGTGACACTTTCCTAGTCAGAGTTAGCAGGGGTGCATTTCATGGCAAGAAGGAATACAACAAGCCTGTTGTGAAATGCACCCCCCTCTATTGTCTGTTCTGTATATCCCAGTATCAAATGATGCTTACTGTACACTGAGGGCACTAGTATGAGTAACCACAGTAAGTTTCAGGCATGTGACACTTTCCTAGTCAGAGTTAGCAGGGGTGCATTTCATGGAAAGAAGGAATACAACAAGCCTGTCGTGAAATGCACCCCCCTCTATTGTCTGTTCTGTATATTCCAGCATCAAATGATTCTTATTGTACACTGAGGGCACTAGTATGAGTAACCACAGTAAATTTCAGGCATGTGACACTTTCCTAGTCAGAGTTAGCAGGGGGTGCATTTCATGGCAAGAAGGAATACAACATGAAATACACCCCCCTCTATTGTCTGTTCTGTATATCTCAGCATCAAATGATTCTTACTGTACACTGAGGGCACTAGTATGAGTAACCACAGTAAGTTTCAGGCATGTGACACCTTCCTAGTCAGAGTTAGCAGGGGGTGCATTTCATGGCAAGAAGGAATACAACAAGCCTGTCGTGAAATGCACTCCCCTTTATTGTCTGTTCTATATATTCCAGCATCAAATGATGCTTACTGTACACTGAGGGCACTAGTATGAGTAAGCACAGTAAGTTTCAGGCATGTGACACTTTCCTAGTCAGAGTTAGCAGGGGGTGCATTTCATGGCAAGAAGGAATACAACATGAATTCCCCCCCTCTATTGTCTGTTCTGTATATCTCAGCATCAAATGATGCTTACTGTACACTGAGGGCACTAGTATGAGTAAGTAACGTGAGTTTCAGGCATGTAACACTTTCCTAGTCAAGGTTATCAGGGGGTGCATTTCATGGCAAGAAGGAATACAACATGAAATACACCCCACTCTATTGTCTGTTCTGTATATCTCAGCATCAAATGATTCTTACTGTACACTGAGGGCACTAGTATGAGTAAGCACAGTAAGTTTCAGGCATGTAACTCTTTCCTAGTCAGGGTTAGCAGGGGGTGCATTTCATGGCAAGAAGGAATACAACAAGCCTGTCGTGAAATGCACCCCCCTCTATTGTCTGTTCTGTATATCCCAGCATCAAATGATGCTTACTGTACACTGAGGGCACTAGTATGAGTAACCACAGTAAGTTTCAGGCATGTGACACTTTCCTAGTCAGAGTTAGCAGGGGTGCATTTCATGGCAAGAAGGAATACAACAAGCCTGTCGTGAAATGCACCCCCCTCTATTGTCTGTTTTGTATATCCCAGCATCAAATGATGCTTACTGTACACTGAGGGCACTAGTAGGAGTAACCACAGTAAGTTTCAGGCATGTGACACTTTCCTAGTCAGAGTTAGCAGGGGTGCATTTCATGGCAAGAAGGAATACAACAAGCCTGTTGTGAAATGCACCCCCCTCTATTGTCTTTTCTGTATATCCCAACATCAAATGATTCTTACTGTACACTGAGGGCACGTATGAGTAACCACAGTAAGTTTCAGGCATGTGACACTTTCCTAGTCAGAGTTAGCAGGTTAGCAGCTGATAGTCTATTCTGGATCAGAAGGCTGTTGTTTTCGACCTGTCTGAGTAACCCACCCTATGCGCAGGCTAACTGCATTAAAATCGCATGCCTTTGAACCTATACATTAGTATGAAGAGCCATGTGAAATACTATGAAGCTGCTACACAAAATACGTTTCCTTTGGTAATCATACTGGGGTATATTTTCTCAGAATGCGATGTCTTGGAGCAAGAATGTTGGTTCGCGTTCGTTACTATACGGTTTGAATGACGAATTTTAAGGATTTTGTGTCGAAAATAGCATGTGATATTTACACAGATAATCGACATTCTTCTCTTGAATTCGAAGGGGGAGACTTCTGTCCAGAAGACCAGTTTTGAGAAATGTTTTAGCTTATATAATCTTCCTTTTGGCAGTCAGGGCAAAAAATAAAAAATAAACGGACTGATAGGGTGCACTTTTTCTACTTGAAAATGAGCAGCTCAGCCCAGTTTGTGAGGGATTGCGCAATCCGAGAGGAGGCTCGGCTAGTCACTGCCTCCTTACGCATCTTTCCCCGTATTTGAACAGGAAATTACAGTGATCATCGATATTGACTATAAAAATCATTGGAATGATTGGAATCATACAATAATTACATTTCTATCATAGATCAGCGGACAAATATATTTTTTATTTTTCATCGTTATTTGTTTTTTACATTTCATGATGACACAGGGGAGGCACTGCCTCCCTTGTCTCCCCTGACCGCATGTCACTGGTCTTCAGAAAGTTTCTGTTTTGTTTTCCTCATCAGTCAATGGATGTTTTGGAGAAAGAAGAAGGAAAATGTCGACCTCTGGGATGTGGGTGATGCATCCGTGCTGAATATGCTCGTCCATCTCAAATACCTCAGTGATGTCAGGTGAGCAGAACTCCCACTTCTATTTGACATCGCTCACCTCAACATCTGGACTCACGGTGGCTTTCTGACTCTTTCAGGACCAACCAGGACTTCAGACTGGTTTTCCTGTTCCAGGAGGAAGCTGAAAACTTCATCAAACTCTTCATCCAGAGCAAGCCCAGAATGTTGCAGTTTCTGACTGACCTGGAGGGGAGCGCCGTCCAGCTAGACAACATGAAGCGTGGGGCCCAGATCTCCACTGTGGCAGGCAGCTCTGTGGGGGCGGTTGGAGGGGTCCTGTCCATCGTGGGTCTGGCTCTGATCCCTGTCACAGCAGGCGTGTCCCTGGCTCTCACCATGGCTGGCGTGGGTCTGGGGGTCACCAGTGGGGTCAACAGCGTAGTCACCACAGTTACGAGTTAAGAGTTGGGCGTCTTTTACCCCGTGGAGGAGATGACCAAAGGGAAGAAGACATTCTGGCAGAACCTCAGTCTCTTTCCCCCTTTGTCATAGTCCTAGCATTGGCCTGACCAAAGATGAGGATTTCTCAGTTAATTAAATGGATCATTGACTGCACATGATTTGATTTCTTTCGATTTCAATACTAGATTCAAGACTGTCTTCATATTTATACCAATCTATACCAAACCGTGCTCTTGCATATCAAATGAATCATCTACTGTGTTCGATTTACTTCATTTTAATACTTGAATTATTTTTGTATTTTAACCAATTGGTGTTCATTGTCTGATCTACTTTTAGAAACAATGAACTGCTTTATTTAACTAAACGTAATATTTGATCATACTGTGACGGTAATATCAAGGTGTTGCTCTGTTAAATTGTTTGATCTGTTCTTACTATGCATAGTTAAGTATTTCATGTATACTAATATTGCCACACTCCTACAATAAAGACAAAAAACCTTCCATGTTTTGGTCATCTGACGCATTCATCACATTCCTGTGACTCTTTACCCCAGAACTTTTATTAATTTTATGTTAGGGTCAGGTGGGGACTGTCAGTCCATTCATGATGATGCAGATTGATGAGGATGATGACACTTCCATTAGCGTCCCAGATATGCAAATACACATCCTAGCGAACACTGACATGTCCATCAGGGTCTATTTCATACACCCCCAGCCCAATAACACACCCTGTTTACACCCCCAGCCCGATAACACACCCTGTTTACACCCCCAGCCCGATAACACACCCTGTTTACACCCCCAGCCCAATGACACACCCTGTTTACACCCCCAGCCCAATAACACACCCTGTTAACACCCCCAGCCCAATAACACACCCTGTTTACACCCCCAGCCCAATAACACACCCTGTTTACACCCCCAGCCCAATAACACACCCTGTTTACACCCCCAGCCCGATAACACACCCTGTTTACACCCCCAGCCCAATAACACACCCTGTTTACACCCCCAGCCCGATAACTCACCCTGTTTACACCCCCAGCCCAATAACACACCCTGTTTACACCCCCAGCCCGATAACACACCCTGTTTACACCCCCAGCCCAATGACACACCCTGTTTACACCCCCAGCCCGATAACTCACCCTGTTTACACCCCCAGCCCGATAACACACCCTGTTTACACCCCCAGCCCGATAACACACCCTGTTTACACTCCCAGCCCGATAACACACCCTGTTTACACCCCCAGCCCAATAACACACCCTGTTTACACCCCCAGCCCGATAACACACCCTGTTTACACCCCCAGCCCAATAACACACTCAGAGTACCTTCGGTCAGGTAAAGGTGCTCTCAGAGTACGTGTGTACTGTATCACAAGCTTCATTATGATTAAGAAATAAAGCCTCTGCTGATGACCCTGGTGTCTCTCTCTCTCCTTATGGTGAATGTGCATATCTGTCTTTTGATGTACCTGTTGTAACAGGATATTGCTCTTGCTCTTGACGAAGGCGGTCGCATTTTTCTATCCTCCCCTCCCTGACCTTCCCTGCTTGGCTGTGTCTGTGTCTTGTCTTGTCTCAAGATACTCTCTCATCATCACTCTCCGAAACTAGAAGCATGGAATTAATTAGCTGGTCTCTTAATGCTATTGACACCATCTTCTCGAAGAGAAGCTCGGGTGCGGGGGAACCCAACTGTCCGGACGGGACGTTCGCAGCTGGCTACACGATGGACGCGTGGGAGAATTGGCGTGTCGTGTGTCTAACGGCGCTTTCCGTGGAGGACGTTGAAGACGTCTTCATATTCGGAACCATGATTACAGGCTTTCTGCTGTTTGGAATAGGCGCTGGCTTTGTATATCGTAAAATCAAGGAAACGGCTGCAGCCGTCAAAAGCCCCGTTAGGCTGCCCGATATGATTGATGCGGTGGGCAGAGTTGCTGGAGCTCAGTCTGTGAACTTACAACGCAGCATTGATTACAACAGGGATAAGTTTGCGGCTCTGCAGAGGAAGATGGAGGACTTGGAGACCTTCCTGAAGGGTGGACGCGAAAATTGAGTTGCGGCTACTCGTCAAAACAACTACCCCAATCTTATCCTCTTTCGGCCCCGTAACCAGCACAAGGCCTGGCCAAGGTCGTTGCTGGAAAACAACTCCCCGGGAGAGCGCTGAAGCGAGACTATCTTGCTCCTCCCTTCCCCCCCCCCACCGACATCTGTGGTTTGGTCTCTACCCGGGTCATGACCAAGGATGTCTCCTGGCCAACACAATCTGCATAGGGAGAATCGGACTGATTGTGGCCTAGGTCGAGGGCGCCAACCCAGACTTACTCACACATTAACTTTCACCTACTACAGATATCACCACCCCCCCACCCCCATCCAACGCCTTCGCCTGCTTGTTTCCCCAGGGTGGCTGGCGGTTCTGTGTCCAGCGCCTACATGGCTGCAGGTCCAGATGCTGCTTGTCTACCCCCCCCCCCACTCGTTGCAAGTATCGTGTTTTTGTAAATGCTGTTGTGCTTATGTGCTGAGGTTTTTGTCTGTTCCCACACTGTACTCCTCTAGGAGCATTGTCTGGGGGTTGCCTTTTTCTCTCCTCCTCTCTCCTCATGTTATGCTGTAACTTTCTAGTGGCGCCGAAATTGGCTGCCTAGGTAGGCTCTCCTGCCGAAGTAAATTCCTTGTCTGTGCAAACTTTCATGGCGAATAAAAACCCATTCTGATTCTGATTCTGATTCTGATTCTGTTAATGCTCTAGCATTGTGTCCAACCACAACACACACATAAGTACATCAGAATCTTAGAATCTTTCCTTTTCTAAGTCAACGCGCACCTCCCTGTGCTATAGCTTTGTTAGGAAAACAAACAGGACAGTTACACTCCAACTGCAATATAACTTGTTTATTGACAATGATCAGATACAGTAGAGTGTTCCGGACGGTAGTGAGTCTCTGTGATGGTCTTCTCTTGATATCCACTCAGCCCAGCGAGTTCCAGCCAGGTGAGAAACTCCTACATTTCTGGCTCCTTGGCAACGGTCCTTACGTTGTCCGGGAGAAAGTGGGCCAGGAGACCTGCAGGGTAGAAGAACCGAGAGGCAGGAAACCAGAACAAACATCCCACATCAGCCTCCTGGAGATCCTCCAGGCTGTGTGTCCAAGTGTCCTTGAGCAAGACACTGGACCCCAAGCTGCTCCCGGTGAACAGGCTAGCCTTGCATGGCAGCTCTGTCGCTGTGGGTGTGTATGAGTGGGTGAATGAGAGGCATAATGTAAAGTGCTGTGGGTGCCGGGATGGGCGGCTGTGGCTCAGAGGGTAGAGAGAGAGTTCTATCCCCAAATCCTCCAGGCAGGCACGTGCACAGATAGACCCCTAGTGGTGCTCAAGCACCTGCCCTTTTGCCCTGGATGAGAAAAGTGCCCCTTCTGCTGGAGCCCAATTTTTTCTTCATTCATCAATATTTAGGAATACAAATTACTCTCTCTGTCATCAATTCCCCCCAAATGTGTTTTGATATCTGACGGGGCATTTATTTGAGTTCTTGTGAGAATTTCGTCCTGACATGCTCCGCGGCGCTCACAAGCCCCCGCCGCGCCCCTCCCTCCTCCTTCTCCACTTAGTGCTCATGCAGTGCTGAGCACCAGTCCAAACGGCTGCAGCCTACTTCTTCTCTGACCCGCAGCATCAGACAAACAGGTAATGACGGTGTTTGTGCAATCCCCTGACGTTGTTTGATGATGAATTAACCACAACATTAGCGCCGCTGAAAGAATTACGTCGCAACTGGTCCGACGTTTCCTAACACCACTAGGGGTCTATCTGTGCACATGTCAATGGGTGCCCTTTTTTTGGTTTGAGCACCTGCCCCCAAAAATGTCTGTGCATGTGCCTGCCCACAACCAAGTCCGATGGTACAAAGTTTTGCCGGTTTGGCAGCTACACAGGCTTTCATCAACCCAGGCTAGCTATGCAGGCTCGCTACACAGGCTTTCATCAACCCAGGCTAGCTATGCAGGCTCGCTACACAGGCTTTCATCAACCCAGGCTAGCTATGCAGGCTCGCTACACAGGCTTTCATCAACCCAGGCTAGCTATGCAGGCTCGCTACACAGGCTTTCATCAACCCAGGCTAGCTATGCAGGCTCGCTACACAGGCTTTCATCAACCCAGGCTAGCTATGCAGGCTCGCTACACAGGCTTTCATCAACCCAGGCTAGCTATGCAGGCTCGCTACACAGGCTTTCATCAACCCAGGCTAGCTATGCAGGCTCGCTACACAGGCTTTCATCAACCCAGGCTAGCTATGCAGGCTCGCTACACAGGCTTTCATCAACCCAGGCTAGCTATGCAGGCTCGCTACACAGGCTTTCATCAACCCAGGCTAGCTATGCAGGCTCGCTACACAGGCTTTCATCAACCCAGGCTAGCTATGCAGGCTCGCTACACAGGCTTTCATCAACCCAGGCTAGCTATGCAGGCTCGCTACACAGGCTTTCATCAAAGGTTCAACTCTTTGTTTTCCTCTGTAGCGGCTCTGCTGATGGACCTCACCAAAACAGGTAGGCCAGAGAAAGTGGTGTGGGGGTCAGAGCAGGAGCCAGCCTCCCATTCTCTGAGGCACAGACACACCAGACCTCCAGGTTTGTACTGAGGCACAGACACACCAGACCTCCAGGTTTGTGCTGAGGCACAGACACACCAGACCTCCAGGTTTGTACTGAGGCACAGACAAACCAGACCTCCAGGTTTGTACTGAGGCACAGACAAACCAGACCTCCAGGTTTGTACTGAGGCACAGACACACCAGACCTCCAGGTTTGTACTGAGGCACAGACAAACCAGACCTCCAGGTTTGTACTGAGGCACAGACAAACCAGACCTCCAGGTTTGAGACTAAGACTGGACTCAGTCAGTCTTGTCCCAGTAATTTGACCCCGAGGAGCACCCATTCTCACTCTCACTCTACTTAAATGTATCAGTAGGCCGTCCTACTGGCTCCCAGACATCTTGAATGTCTTGGCGATGGACTTTCGAAGCGCACGGAACATTCGTACGTGTAGAGGACGTCTAGGGGGCTCCTGCTTGGTCTCGTGGTCCTTCGACAGCTCCAGATTGGCAGGCGAACCACACTTAGTCCCTGTGACAAGACAACATTTAAATTGGTGAATTTGAAGTTAGGCTTTGTCAGAGTAATTAGCCAAATCTACAGGATCACTTTGTGATCCATTAAGAATGACAGGCAGTGATGGTCGCTCACCAGGTGTGACGTGAGAGCTGGGGGGAAGCTCCTCCTGGGCTGAGGGCTTCTTGGGCTCCGTCTTTCTCTTCAGGAACTGCAGGGGAAAACACAGAACATGCTGGAATCTATGGAAACTATGACAACACCTCTCAGTCCACCAAAGCATCAGGATTAAGAACAACAACAGCCACTCAGTCCCAACACTGCCTCTTCATTCTATACTCCATTACATGAATAACCAACCCATGGTCATTCATTCTGTACTCATATGATATACTATAAGCTCTGCTCTAAAAGCTCTATTACATAAATAACCCACCTTGTTCTTGAAGAGCTTGGCTTTCTTCGGCAGGCTCCACCACTTCAAGCCCTTCCTAGCCTTTCTCGTCGCTCCTGCAGAGGTCGACGCTGTCCCAGCATCCATGATGACCGCTGCAGGGCTGAGCTCACCGAGATCTTCCCCAGGACACGGAGCTGCAGCAGCAGACTCACACAGAGTGTCCATCACTCTCTCCGTCAGGATCCTGACCGTGCGGTCCAGGGTCTCCTGGCAGGCCAGGCTGGAGGTCGAGGGAAGGTTCAGCTCAAGGCTCTTCTGCAGCTGACTCTTAACCGAGCTCTCAGCATAGCTGTGGATGAGCTCCTGTCTGGAGGGCATCGGGCGGCTTTCTGGCAGCATCAACTCTGACGTGCTTCTGGTGGAGCCCACGGGGCTCTGAAGATGCAGGCCGGTGGTGGCTGTCTGCCGGCGGAGCCGACGGACGTTGGCGAGCAGACTCTCTGAGGCGGTCTTGATCTGGAGCGCGTCCAATCCAGCGGAGTCCAGTCCTACTGCGGCGTTGGAGACTGTTGGACCCTCTTCGTCCTCACATAACTGGCTGAGATTCTCCAGTATGGAGTCCAAGAGGGCACAGGTCAGGAGGCCGTCCTCACTCCTCTTTAGTTCAGCAGTGGAGCACTCTGAAGCGGCTACTTCTGCTCTCATGGCACTGAGAATCACCCCAAGGGTCCTCTTGGTCCAAGAGAAGGACGCCTTCGGAGGGATGATCTCAGATACACGTTCTTCAAGAGCCGACAGCTTGTCTGCAGCTTTCTGCAGGGTCCTCAGCGTGCTGTCATAAAGCTGCTGGCTGGAGGAGTGGACCTGCTCCCAGAACTTCATGCCACCAGATCTCGCCTTTGCTGAGGCCTTGTGCTGCTCAACCACCTCATGGAGATCGTCTAGGATCGCACCAAGCAGGTTCTCGCAGTTCTCAGAGGAGACCAGCAGCGATGGACGCTCTGAGCTCTCTGGATTGGCCGCATGAGGTGAGCCACGAGGGGTCGCTGGCTGGCGAGAGAGCTTCTGAGTCGCTCTCCTCAAGGCCTGCTGGAACACATCTTTCCCTTTGGTCACGTACTCTTTTATGATCGTTCCCACTCGCGTGTCATGAGCCAGGCTCTGCCCAGCTGCGGGTGGGCCCTCTGGACGTAAGAAAATCAAGGTCTCCAGGACCTCGGTGGTTCTGTGTCCACTCCCTGGAAGGAGGGAGTCGACAAACAAGGAGCGGTAGATGTGGGAAAAGGACATCTCCGGACGCCTTAGGATCAGCGAATGATCCAGGATGGCTGAGATGCCTTCGACGAGCTCATCGATTTCCAATTCCTCTACGGCCTTGTTTAGACAGGCCAACATCTGTTCGTTGGCCAGCTGCTGAAGTTTGGTCAAGCCTTCGTTCTTCACGCTCTCCCGATAGCAGAACTCACTACTTATGGCTCTGCAGGCTGCTGTCACCGTGTCGACAGACCGGATCAACAGAAGCCTGATGAGAGACGGGGGCAAACTTTCCAGAGACGTCTCGTTCATCAAAGAGACGCTCTCGTCCGCCGTCACATCTCCCATCCTGGAAGAGCTCACCAGGGGGGTCAGTATGGCCGCTGCCTTGCAGACCATCTTCTTGACTTCAGAGGAAACATCCAATGTGTCCCATCCTGTGAGGGAGGAGCTGTTCCCTGCTCTGGATGATGAAGACTGGCTGTCCAGCAACTCAACAGCACTCTTCACGGATCTAATGATCCCATCGACCAGGTCACTGGCCAGGGAATGTCCAGAGTGACCGCTCCCCAGATAAGGGATCGTGACCAAATCCTCAGTTCTTGATTGGCTGGATGGCGATGTGGACGAGCTCTCCTTCCTACACGGCCCAAACTGCTCCTCCAGCTTCAGCTCCACAGCCTGGACAACGTTGGTCCTCGACATGGTGGTCAGGAGCTCTCCGAGGGACCTTCCAGAAGACAGACTGCTGCTCCCTGACCTTCTCAGCAGCGGTAGAGTCTGCACGTCGGCACAGACAGCAGAGAGGAAGTAGCTCACAGAGGAAACGGTAACGGGCCCTTGAGCTTCTTCTTGGATTGCGGCCCTGGCTGCTAGGATGTTGCCGATGACCGGCACGATCACCTCAGCTGCCACAGAGCCCAGACTGGCCTTGGCCTCCACCTGCAGATCCGGAGAGGGAGTTCCACTCTGTCTGCTGAGCGCCACCTGGCTTTCTGTGTCAGCCTGCAGCATGGCGGACACTTTGGTCAGCATCTCCTGGGATAGCAGCCCAGCAGCTGATGTGCTGCAGGTCTGGGCGCCTGGGACATCTCGGCTGGCGTCCAAGCGAGGCAACATGTCTGGCAGCCTGTTGTTGATCAGCTGCAACACCGCACTGATCACAGAGATGGGCAGCTTGGTGTGGCTCGACAGGGCTGAGGAGCAGGCTGTCTTCATCGCCCTCTGGCTGCCAGACGTGGTGCTGCTGCTGGCTGTGCTGGGGGGCATTCTCTCCACTCCACTGACGCCCTGGGAAGTGGACGCAACCTCCAGGGCTTCCAGCTGGTCTTTTGACCCAGTGGCGGGTACTGAAGGAGCGGGCAGATCCGAGGCCTCGACCAGGTCCATGTCCTCCAAACTTAGAGGCCTCACGGTCAACACCCTGATGAAGGTCCCCTTGTCTCCAGACAGACTCCCCTCTCTTCCCTCGTTCACCCCGGGCTGAGATGAGTCTTTCTTATCTTTCTCCATGTCTCTTCCTCAGAGACTGCCTCAGGTCACACTTGCTGTTGCAGTCCGATTTGAGAGAGAGGCTTTTACACCTGACCCCTGAAAAGGCAGACTTTTCCAAAGAACACAGAGAATGTAATTACTTTTTCAGAATAATCTAATATCTACCTACACATATCTACATGAAATCATTTGTCTTGGAAATTTAAACCTTACAACTTAAGGTGCAAAACGATGGGACCATATGATTACATTATAATATTTCTGTGTTCCAATACGAATTTGTCAAAGTTAAGGCGTCTTAGAGATCGTTTTATTCTTTGTCCAAGAACATGTTCACTTAAAACTGAGCACAGTGGTCATAATGGTCTTTTACAGTTTATTTGATGAATTACGTCATAATACAGCAAACGTCATCAAACAACAGACGGCGAAATTTCAAGATAGCGCTATTTACTTTTCCAAAAAACACAGAGAATAGGCTACAATAACTTTTTCAGATTAATGTATTATCTACCTTCACATCTACCCGAGAACATGGTCTTGACAATTTAAACCTTACAACTTTAAAAAGTCCCCATATCCCCTAGGTGAAAAACAAACATTTACTTACATATATAATATTTCTGTGTTCCAATACGAATTCGTCAAGGTGAAAGCGTCGTAGAGATCCAAATCCTTGTCCAAGAAAACTTTCTATAAGAAATGAGAGCAGTGATCAGAACGGCCTTTTATAGTTTATTTGATGAATTACGTCATAATACAGCAAACGTCATCAAACAGCAGATGGCGCTCTTTACACCCGGTCTGTTTAGAGTCCAGGCCGTGGTCTCTTATCAGTGTTAAACAGGGGCGAACATTTAATTGTACATGAACTGTTTGAAAACACTTTTTGAAAACGGAAAATGTAAGCCCTCACACACTTTGTATCAAGAAAAATATATTTAACGGCCCCATCCACTGTTATATAGATTTTAAAAAGCTGTCAGCACCCACATTGTAAAATAAACCGACGCCGTTGGTGTTCCATATTTGCTTTATTTAATTATGATTTACCCATTTAGACTAATCAGGTTTATTTCGACTGGATATCATCCTTGTGCACAGACGCTTCACCGTTAAACACTGGAGGCAATAGTTCTCTTGAACGCTGCCTGTCTTACATCATGGCGGGTCTGCAGGACCATCGACCCAAACATGAAGCAACAACTTTTCATTGGTGTGATTA
The DNA here is from genome assembly GCF_038355195.1 of Osmerus mordax. Taxonomy (NCBI): domain Eukaryota; kingdom Metazoa; phylum Chordata; class Actinopteri; order Osmeriformes; family Osmeridae; genus Osmerus; species Osmerus mordax. The sequence goes on along the minus strand of NC_090052.1, from coordinate 1,764,900 downwards.
TGATATTCATACAAACATAAACGCCACTGGATTGTAACGCCTGTTGATAACATTGTTTATTATCAGCAGAAACGACACCGAACGCCTCAAGAGGTGTGGTCACCTTGGTAAAGTAAGGAAAACGAAACTTGTTTCTTACAGGCTTTTATGAGGGTGGCTGAAAGCTCACTCTCAGAAACTTACTCAGAAAGCGATTGCATTAGACAAATCCTGGTAACAAATGTAAACTGTCAGACATGCTCAAAACCTAGGCTAATTGTTTACATTTACATTACAGTTCTTTATTAGGAACTCGTGCCAGATGACAGACGCTTTAGCCACAAACGGATCAGCCTCCAACGAACGTGGAAGTTCATCATGATCAGGTGAGACTACTAGAATACTTAATGTTCATTAAGTTCCTTATTTGTTTGACAATAGCCTTGTCTGTAACCAGGAGAAGAATGTCTGTAACCAGTGTTCGTCATGCTGGCTGATCTGTATGAATAACCCTGGCTTGTTTATTCAACTGGATCGTGCCTCACTAAACTCAAATGCAAAGTTCTTTATTGGCATAAATACTCAGGAAAACAATATTGCCAAATCATTTTCACCACATATCAGGGAATCTAACTATCATCTATCACAAAACAAACACCCATATAAACATTATGTCATAGTTTACTGTAGCTATTCTAACGAAGTCTTGTATTTCAGAGAGGAGCTTACTGAGGTCCTGTGTCAGTACAAGTCAGACACCCTGAGCCACATAGCCACTCTGACGGACTTCTGTGACAGGCACTCAAAATGGAGCCTTCACAGGGAGACAGAGCTGGAGATGATGAGAGACATCAAGGAAAGGGCTGACAGAATCAACCTGACTTTCAAGCATGTCAAAGAGTCTCCGAACAGGTGGAATGCGCTGGGAGAGTACCTGAAGAGTGGCCTGACGCAGGTGACAGCAGCCAGGCGATGGGAGGAGCTGGAGAAGGAGCTGGCGGAGGTGTTGAAGGACACCCTGGCCGGGCTGGAGGAACTGGACCACTTCCTGGATGCTGTGGAGAGGCTGGCGGTCACTTCTGTGTCTGTGTTCGATGACGAGTGTCCGTTTGGTGACCAGGAGGTGAGCCCTGCCGGTGTCCGTGATGTCATCACTGCCTCACAGGAAGCGTGTCCTCTGCTGGTCCGGTTCAGGAGGAACGCAGGAGACTTCTTTCTGCCCAGCCTCTTCAACGTGCCGGTGTTGGCTATCCAGCTGGACTCGTACATACGCAGCACCCAGCAGCTCTGTGACAAGCTGGAGAGCAAGTAAGAGAGCCCAGTGTAGACCGTTACTGTAGCCCCAGCTTGCTGGATCAGGATGCAGGGTTACATTAAGTCTTATTATTCTTATACTATTACATGATCTTAACATCCTTTTCCCGCTGCAGATTGATGACAGCATCACAGACGGAGAGTGAACCAACGTAAGACCTGTCGTTGACATCTTAGGAATCCTTTGCAGCCTGTTTTACTGTATGTTGTAGCTTCTGCTGCCTGCTCGGTTATATTCAGACTTCAGAAAGTTTCTGTTTTGTTTTCCTCATCAGTCAATGGATGTTTTGGAGAAAGAAGAAGGAAAATGTCGACCTCTGGGATGTGGGTGATGCATCCGTGCTGAATATGCTCGTCCATCTCAAATACCTCAGTGATGTCAGGTAAGCAGAACTCCCACTTCTATTTTACATCGCTCACCTCAACATCTGGACTCACGGTGGCTTTCTGACTCTTTCAGGACCAACCAGGACTTCAGACTGGTTTTCCTGTTCCAGGAGGAAGCTGAAAACTTCATCAAACTCTTCATCCAGAGCAAGCCCAGAATGTTGCAGTTTCTGTCTGACCTGGAGGGGAGCGCCGTCCAGCTAGACAACATGAAGCGTGGGGCCCAGATCTCCACTGTGGCAGGCAGCTCTGTGGGGGCGGTTGGAGGGGTCCTGTCCATCGTGGGTCTGGCTCTGATCCCTGTCACAGCAGGCGTGTCCCTGGCTCTCACCATGGCTGGCGTGGGTCTGGGGGTCACCAGTGGGGTCAACAGCGTAGTCACCACAGTCACAGAGACCGCCGTCAACGCCACTCAACAGAAAAAAGCCAACGAGTTGTTCCAGAGTTTTATGGAGGACGTGCAGAAGCTCCAGGGGTGCCTGGAAGATGTGGCCACAAAGATGGTTCCTGTGGTGAGTGAGGTGGACGCAACCGCCGGAGCAGGGAAGATCGTGGGGAAAGGTTATGCCATCGGGAAAGGAATCGACTCCTTGATCGATTGTGCCTCGGGTATGAAACTTCTGAGGAGTGAGGATGCGATTGCTGACCTGGGACAGGCCGCTAAAGGGACGCCCCTCGCCCTCTCCAAGGCAGCCCGGGGGGGGTTCATCGCTCTCAACGCCCTGTTCATTGGCCTGGACGTGTTCTTCATCTGCAAGGACAGCGTCAACCTGGCCAACGGCAGCAAGAGTGAGGTTTCCCAGCTCATCCGGGCACGAGCACGGCTCTGGCGCTCTGAACTGGAGTCATGGCAGAAGATCCACGATTCCCTGCAGAGAGGTCTGCTAACGTCCCAGGACAGCGAGAACCTGCTGAAGATGCCCTTTTACCCTGTGGAGGAGATGACCAAAGGGAAGAAGACGTTCTGGCAGAAATTCAGTCTCTTTTCCTCTTTTTCATAGTCCTAGCATTGGCCTGACCAATGGTGAGGATTTCTCACTTTAAATGGATAATTTGACTGTACAGGACTTGATTGATTTCTATTTCAACACTAGATTAAAAAATGTCGTTCAATTGAAACCAAACCTTGCTCTTCCACATTTAAATGTATAATCTACTGTGTTCGTCTTATTTTATTTTAATTCTTTGTTTATTTACATTTACATTTAGTTATTTAGCAGACGCTCTTATCCAGAGCGACTTACAGTAAGTACAGGGACATTCCCCCGAGGCAAGTAAGGTGAAGTGCCTTGCCCAAGGACACAACGTCAGTTGCATGACCGGGAATCGAACTGGCAACCTTCGGATTACTAGCCCGATTCCCTCACCGCTCAGCCATCTGACTGAATTGATATTTGAACAATTACTGTTAATTGTCTGCATTGTCTATTACTTTAACTTGACCTTATTTAATTTTATTTAACTAAACGTAATATCTTATCATACTGTGACTGTAATATCAAGGCGTTGCTCTGTTAAATTGGTTGATCTGTTCTTACTATGCATAATTAAGTATTTCATGTATACTAATATTGCCACACTCCTACAATAAAGACAAAAAACCTTCCATGTTTTGGTCATCTGACGCATTCATCACATTCCTGTGACTCTTTTTATTCATTTTATGTTAGGGTCAGGTGGGGACTGTCAGTCCATTCATGATGATGCAGATTGATGAGGATGATGACACTTCCATTAGCGTCCCAGATATGCAAATACACATCCTAGCGAACACTGACATGTCCTTCAGGGTCTATTTCATACACCCCCAGCCCAATGACACACCCTGTTTACACCCCCAGCCCGATAACACACCCTGTTTACACCCCCAGCCCGATAACACACCCTGTTTACACCCCCAGCCCGATAACACACCCTGTTTACACCCCCAGCCCGATAACACACCCTGTTTACACCCCCAGCCCGATAACACACCCTGTTTACACCCCCAGCCCGATAACACACCCTGTTTACACCCCCAGCCCGATAACACACCCTGTTTACACCCCCAGCCCGATAACACACCCTGTTTACACCCCCAGCCCGATAACACACCCTGTTTACACCCCCAGCCCGATAACACACCCTGTTTACACCCCCAGCCCGATAACACACCCTGTTTACACCCCCAGCCCGATAACACACCCTGTTTACACCCCCAGCCCGATAACACACCCTGTTTACACCCCCAGCCCGATAACACACCCTGTTTACACCCCCAGCCCAATAACACACCCTGTTTACACCCCCAGCCCGATTACACACCCTGTTTACACACCCAGCCCAATAACACACCCTGTTTACACCCCCAGCCCAATAACACACCCTGTTTCATACACCCCCAGCCCAATAACACACCCTGTTTACACCCCCAGCCCAATAACACACCCTGTTTACACCCCCAGCCCAATAACACACTCTGTTTACACCCCCAGCCCGATAACACACCCTGTTTACACCCCCAGCCCAATAACATACCCTGTTTACACCCCCAGCCCAATAACACACCCTGTTTACACCCCCAGCCCAATAACACACCCTGTTTACACCCCAAGCCCAATAACACACCCTGTTTACACCCCCAGCCCAATAACACACTCAGAGTACCTTCGGTCAGGTAAAGGTGCTCTCAGAGTACGTGTGTACTGTATCACAAGCTTCATTATGATTAAGAAATAAAGCCTCTGCTGATGACCCTGGTGTCTCTCTCTCTCCTTATGGTGAATGTGCATATCTGTCTTTTGATGTACCTGTTAATGCTCTAGCATTGTGTCCAACCACAACACACACATAAGTACATCAGAATCTTAGAATCTTTCCTTTTCTAAGTCAACGCGCACCTCCCTGTGCTATAGCTTTGTTAGGAAAACAAACAGGACCGTTACACTCCAACTGCAATATAACTTGTTTATTGACAATGATCAGATACAGTAGAGTGTTCTGGACAGTAGTGAGTCTCTGTGATGGTCTTCTCCTGATATCCACTCAGCCCAGCGAGTTCCAGCCAGGTGAGAAACTCCCAGTCCTCGTCCGTACCGCTGAAAGTACATTTCTGGCTCCTTGGCAACGGTCCTTACGTTGTCCGGGAGAAAGTGGGCCAGGAGACCTGCAGGGTAGAAGAACCGAGAGGCAGGAAACCAGAACAAACATCCCACATCAGCCTCCTGGACATCCTCCAGGCCGCTGGGTCCAAGTGTCCTTGAGCAAGACACTGGACCCCAAGCTGCTCCCGGTGAACAGGCTAGCCTTGCATGGCAGCTCTGTCGCTGTGGGTGTGTATGAATGGGTGAATGAGAGGCATACTAATCAAGGCAGGCACGTGCACAGATAGACCCCTAGTGGTGCTCAAGCACCTGCCCTTTTGCCCTGGATGAGAAAAGTGCCCCTTCTGCTGGAGCCCAATTTTTTCTTCATTCATCAATACTTAGGAATAGAAATTACTCTCTGTCATCAATTCCCCCCAAATGTGTTTTGATATCTGACGGGGCATTTATTTGAGTTCTTGTGAGAATTTCGCCCTGACATGCTCCGCAGCGCTCACAAGCCCCCGCCGCGCCCGTCCCTCCTCCTTCTCCACTGAGTGCTCATGCAGTGCTGAGCGCCAGGCCAAACGGCTGCAGCCTACTTCTTCTCTGACCCGCAGCATCAGACAAACAGGTAATGACGGTGTTTGTGCAATCCCCTGACGTTGTTTGATGATGAATTAACCACAACATTAGCGCCGCTGAAAGAATTACGTCGCAACTGGTCCGACGTTTCCTAACAACTAGGGGTCTATCTGTGCACATGTCAATGGGTGCCCTTTTTTTGGGTTTGAGCACCTGCCCCCACTAATGTCTGTGCACGTGCCTGCCCACAACCAAGTCCGATGGTACAAAGTTTTGCCGGTTTGGCAGCTATACAGGCTTTCATCAACCCAGGCTAGCTATGCAGGCTCGCTACACAGGCTTTCATCAACCCAGGCTAGCTATGCAGGCTCGCTACACAGGCTTTCATCAACCCAGGCTAGCTATGCAGGCTCACTACACAGGCTTTCATCAACACAGGCTAGCTATGCAGGCTCGCTACACAGGCTTTCATCAAAGGTTCAACTCTTTGTTTTCCTCTGTAGCGGCTCTGCTGATGGACCTCACCAAAACAGGTAGGCCAGAGAAAGTGGTGTGGGGGTCAGAGCTGGAGCCAGCCTCCCAGTCTCTGAGGCACAGACACACCAGACCTCCAGGTTTGTACTGAGGCACAGACACACCAGACCTCCAGGTTTGTACTGAGGCACAGACACACCAGACCTCCAGGTTTGTACTGAGGCACAGACACACCAGACCTCCAGGTTTGTACTGAGGCACAGACACACCAGACCTCCAGGTTTGTACTTAGGCACAGACAAACCAGACCTCCAGGTTTGTACTGTGGCACAGACAAACCAGACCTCCATGTTTGTACTGAGGCATAGACACACCAGACCTCCAGGTTTGTACTGAGGCACAGACACACCAGACCTCCAGGTTTGTACTGAGGCACAGACAAACCAGACCTCCAGGTTTGTACTGTGGCACAGACACACCAGACTTCCAGGTTTGTACTGAGGCACAGACACACCAGACCTCCAGGTTTGTACTGAGGCACAGACAAACCAGACCTCCAGGTTTGTACTGAGGCACAGACACACCAGACCTCCAGGTTTGTCTGAGGCACAGACACACCAGACCTCCAGGTTTGTACTGAGGCACAGACACACCAGACTTCCAGGTTTGTACTGAGGCACAGACACACCAGACCTCCAGGTTTGTACTGAGGCACAGACACACCAGACCTCCAGGTTTGTACTGAGGCACAGACACACCAGACTTCCAGGTTTGTACTGAGGCACAGACACACCAGACCTCCAGGTTTGTACTGAGGCACAGACAAACCAGACCTCCAGGTTTGTACTGAGGCACAGACACACCAGACCTCCAGGTTTGTACTGAGGCACAGACAAACCAGACCTCCAGGTTTGTACTGAGGCACAGACACACCAGACCTTCAGGTTTGTACTGAGGCACAGACACACCAGACCTCCAGGTTTGTACTGAGGCACAGACACACCAGACTTCCAGGTTTGTACTGAGGCACAGACACACCAGACCTCCAGGTTTGTACTGAGGCACAGACAAACCAGACCTCCAGGTTTGTACTGAGGCACAGACAAACCAGACCTCCAGTTTTGAGACTAAGACTGGACTCAGTCAGTCTTGTCCCAGTAATTTGACCCCGAGGAGCACCCATTCTCACTCTCACTACTTAAATGTATCAGTAGGCCGTCCTACTGGCTCCCAGACATCTTGAATGTCTTGGCGATGGACTTTCGAAGCGCACAGAACATTCGTACGTGTAGAGGACGTCTAGGGGGCTCCTGCTTGGTCTCGTGGTCCTTCGACAGCTCCAGATTGGCAGGCGAACCACACTTAGTCCCTGTGACAAGACAACATTTTAAATTGGTGAATTTGAAGTTAGGCTTTGTCAGAGTAATTAGACAAATCTACAGGATCACTTTGTGATCCATTAAGAATGACAAGCAGTGATGGTCGCTCACCAGGTGTGACGTGAGAGCTGGGGGGAAGCTCCTCCTGGGCTGAGGGCTTCTTGGGCTCCGTCTTTCTCTTCAGGAACTGCAGGGGAAAACACAGAACATGCTGGAATCTATGGAAACTATATGACAACACCTCTCAGTCCTCCAAAGCATCAGGATTAAGAACAACAACAGCCACTCAGTCCCAACACTGCCTCTTCATTTTATACTCCATTACATGAATAACCAACCCATGGTCATTCATTCTGTACTCATACGATATACTATAAGCTCTGCTCTAAAAGCTCTATTACATAAATAACCCACCTTGTTCTTGAAGAGCTTGGCTTTCTTCGGCAGGCTCCACCACTTCAAGCCCTTCCTAGCCTTTCTCGTCTCTCCTGCAGAGGTCGACGCTGTCCCAGCATCCATGATGACCGCTGCAGGGCTGAGCTCACCGAGATCTTCCCCAGGACACGGAGCTGCAGCAGCAGACTCACACAGAGTGTCCATCACTCTCTCCGTCAGGATCCTGACCGTGCGGTCCAGGGTCTCCTGGCAGGCCAGGCTGGAGGTCGAGGGAAGGTTCAGCTCAAGGCTCTTCTGCAGCTGACTCTTAACCGAGCTCTCAGCAAAGCTGTGGATGAGCTCCTGTCTGGAGGGCATCGGGGGGCTTTCTGGCAGCATCAGCTCTGACGTGCTTCTGGTGGAGCTCACGGGGCTCTGAAGATGCAGGCCGGTGGTGGCTGTCTGCCGGCGGAGCCGACGGACGTTGGCGAGCAGACTCTCTGAGGCGGTCTTGATCTGGAGCGCGTCCAATCCAGCGGAGTCCAGTCCTACGGCGGCGTTGGAGACTGTTGGACCCTCTTCGTCCTCACATAACTGGCTGAGATTCTCCAGTATGGAGTCCAAGAAGGCACAGGTCAGGAGGCCGTCCTCACTCCTCTTTAGTTCAGCAGTGGAGCACTCTGAAGCTGCTACTTCTGCTCTCATGGCACTGAGAATCACCCCAAGGGTCCTCTTGGTCCAAGAGAAGGACGCCTTTGGAGGGATGATCTCAGATACACGTTCTTCAAGAGCCGACAACTTGTCTGCAGCTTTCTGCAGGGTCCTCAGCGTGCTGTCATAAAGCTGCTGGCTGGAGGAGTGGACCTGCTCCCAGAACTTCATGCCACCAGATCTCGCCTTTGCTGAGGCCTTGTGCTGCTCAACCACCTCATGGAGATCGTCTAGGATCGCACCAAGCAGGTTCTCGCAGTTCTCAGAGGAGACCAGCAGCGATGGACGCTCTGAGCTCTCTGGATTGGCCGCATGAGGTGAGCCACGAGGGGTCGCCGGCTGGCGAGAGAGCTTCTGAGTCGCTCTCCTCAAGGCCTGCTGGAACACATCTTTCCCTTTGATCGCGTACTCTTTTATGACCGTTCCCACTCGCGTGTCATGAGCCAGGCTCTGCCCAGCTGCGGGTGGGCCCTCTGGACGTAAGAAAATCAAGGTCTCCAGGACCTCGGTGGTTCTGTGTCCACTCCCTGGAAGGAGGGAGTCGACAAACAAGGAGCGGTAGATGTGGGAGAAGGACATCTCCGGACGCCTTAGGATCAGCGAATGATCCAGGATGGCTGAGATGCCTTCGACGAGCTCATCGATTTCCAATTCCTCTACGGCCTTGTTTAGACAGGCCAACATCTGTTCGTTGGCCAGCTGCTGAAGTTTGGTCAAGCCTTCGTTCTTCACGCTCTCCCGATAGCAGAACTCACTACTTATGGCTCTGCAGGCTGCTGTCACCGTGTCGACAGACCGGATCAACAGAAGCCTGATGAGAGACGGGGGCAAACTTTCCAGAGACGTCTCGTTCATCAAAGAGACGCTCTCGTCTGCCGTCACATCTCCCATCCTGGAAGAGCTCACCAGGGGGGTCAGTATGGCCGCTGCCTTGCAGACCATCTTCTTGACTTCAGAGGAAACATCCAATGTGTCCCATCCTGTGAGGGAGGAGCTGTTCCCTGCTCTGGATGATGAAGACTGGCTGTCCAGCAACTCAACAGCACTCTTCATGGATCCAATGATCCCATCGACCAGGTCACTGGCCAGGGAATGTCCAGAGCGACCGTTCCCCAGATAAGGGATCGTGACCAAATCCTCAGTTCTTGATTGGCTGGATGGCGATGTGGACGAGCTCTCCTTCCTACACGGCCCAAACTGCTCCTCCAGCTTCAGCTCCACAGCCTGGACAACGTTGGTCCTCGACATGGTGGTCAGGAGCTCTCCGAGGGACCTTCCAGAAGACAGACTGCTGCTCCCTGACCTCCTCAGCAGCGGTAGAGTCTGCACGTCGGCACAGACAGCAGAGAGGAAGTAGCTCACAGAGGAAACGGTAACAGGCCCTTGAGCTTCTTCTTGGATTGCGGCCCTGGCTGCTAGGATGTTGCCGATGACCGGCACGATCACCTCAGCTGCCACAGAGCCCAGACTGGCCTTGGCCTCCACCTGCAGATCCGGAGAGGGAGTTCCACTCTGTCTGCTGAGCGCCACCTGGCTTTCTGTGTCAGCCTGCAGCATGGCGGACACTTTGGTCAGCATCTCCTGGGATAGCAGCCCAGCAGCTGATGTGCTGCAGGTCTGGGCGCCTGGAACATCTCGGCTGGCGTCCAAGCGAGGCAACATGTCTGGCAGCCTGTTGTTGATCAGCTGCAACACCGCACTGATCACAGAGATGGGCAGCTTGGTGTGGCTCGACAGGGCTGAGGAGCAGGCTGTCTTCATCGCCCTCTGGCTGCCAGACGTGGTGCTGCTGCTGGCTGTGCCGGGGGGCATTCTCTCCACTCCACTGACGCCCTGGGAAGTGGACGCAACCTCCAGGGCTTCCAGCTGGTCTTTTGACCCAGTGGCGGGTACTGAAGGAGCGGGCAGATCCGAGGCCTCGACCAGGTCCATGTCCTCCAAACTTAGAGGCCTCACGGTCAACACCCTGATGAAGGTCCCCTTGTCTCCAGACAGACTCCCCTCTCTTCCCTCGTTCACCCCTGGCTGAGATGAGTCTTTCTTATCTTTCTCCATGTCTCTTCCTCAGAGACTGCCTCAGGTCACACTTGCTGTTGCAGTCCGATTTGAGAGAGAGGCTTTCACACCTGACCCCTGAAAAGGCAGACTTTTCCAAAGAACACAGAGAATGTAATTACTTTTTCAGAATAATCTAATATCTACCTACACATATCTACATGAAATCATTTGTCTTGGAAATTTAAACCTTACTGAAAAAGTTGTTACAACTTGTAAGGTGCAAAACAATCAGACCATTTACTTACAAAAAATATTTCTGTGTTCCAATACGAATTTGTCAAGGTGAAAGCATCCCAGAGATCCAAATCCTTGTCCAAGAAAATGTTCACGTAAAACTGAGCACAGTGATCAGAACCATAGACATATATTACATATGTATATATATATATGTCTATGATCAGAACAGCCTTTTGTAGTTTATTTGATGAATTATGTCATAATACAGCAAACGTCATCAAACAGCAGACAGCACAATTTGAAGATATTTACTTTTCCAAAGAACACAGAGAATAGGCTACAATAACTTTTTCAGATTAATGTATAAACTACCTTCATATCTACCAGAGAACATCGTCTTTTATATTGAAACCTTACAACTTTAAAAAGTCCCCATATCTCCTAGGTGCAAAACAATCTGAACATTTACTTACATTACAATATTGCTGTGTTCCAATACGAATTCGTCAAGGTGAAAGCGTCGTATAGATCCAAATCCTTGTCCAAGAAAACTTTCTATAAGAAATGAGAGCAGTGATCAGAACGGCCTTTTATAGTTTATTTGATGAATTACGTCATAATACAGCAAACGTCATCAAACAGCAGATGGCGCTCTTTACACCCGGTCTGTTTAGAGTCCAGGCCGTGGTCTCTTATCAGTGTTAAACAGGGGCGAACATTTAATTGTACATGAACTGTTTGAAAACACTTTTTGAAAACGGAAAATGTAAACCCTCACACATTTTGTATCAAGAAAAATATATTTAACAGCGGTATCCATTATTGTTATATAGATTCTAAAAAGCTGTCCCACTCACGTTGGAAAATAAACCGATGACGTTGGTGTTCCATATTGCCTTATTTAATATTTGCCCATTTAGACGAATCAGGTTTATTTCGACTGGATATCATTCACAGACGCTTCACCTTTACACATTAGGAGGCAATAGGGTGATTTCAGGTCATGTGGGACACTTTTTGGTAGAGGCTCCAGTAGACTTACAAAAAAGCCTCGCGGGAGCGCTTGCGAAACAAAGAGTGAAGGATTTCGTCTTGATATCGCAACCAAACGAAGGGGAGACAGAAGTCTCACATTATACTTTCTTTGTTATAGAATTCTACAGAAGAATGTCGGTTATCTGTGTAAATATCAGATGCTATTTTCAACACAAAATCCTTAAAATTCGTCATCCCAGCATCAAATGATTCTTACTGTACACTGAGGGCACTAGTATGAGTAACCACGGTAAGTTTCAGAGATGTAACACTTTCCTAGTCAGGGTTAGCAGGGAGTGCATTAAGCCTGTTGTGAAATGCACCCCCTATATTGTCTGTCCTGTATATCCCAGCATCAAATTATGCTTACTGTACACTGAGGGCACTAGTATGAGTAACCACTGTAAGTTTCAGGCATGTGACACTTTCCTAGTCAGAGTTAGCAGGGGGTGCATTTCATGGCAAGAAGGAATACAACAAGCCTGTCGTGAAATGCACCCCCCCTCTATTGTCTGTTCTGTATATCTCAGCATCAAATGATTCTTACTGTACACTGAGGGCACTAGTATGAGTAACCACAGTAAGTTTCAGGCATGTGACACTTTCCTAGTCAGAGTTAGCAGGGGTGCATTTCATGGAAAGAAGGAATACAACAAGCCTGTCGTGAAATGCACCCCCCTCTATTGTCTGTTCTGTATATCCCAGTATCAAATGATGCTTACTGTACACTGAGGGCACTAGTATGAGTAACCACAGTAAGTTTCAGGCATGTGACACTTTCCTAGTCAGAGTTAGCAGGGGGTGCATTTCATGGCAAGAAGGAATACAACATGAAATACACCCCCCTCTATTGTCTGTTCTGTATATCTCAGCATCAAATGATTCTTACTGTACACTGAGGGCACTAGTATGAGTAACCACAGTAAGTTTCAGGCATGTGACACCTTCCTAGTCAGAGTTAGCAGGGGGTGCATTTCATGGCAAGAAGGAATACAACAAGCCTGTCGTGAAATGCACTCCCCTTTATTGTCTGTTCTGTATATCCCAGCATCAAATGATGCTTACTGTACACTGAGGGCACTAGTAGGAGTAACCACAGTAAGTTTCAGGCATGTGACACTTTCCTAGTCAGAGTTAGCAGGGGGTGCATTTCATGGCAAGAAGGAATACAACATGAATTCCCCCCCTCTATTGTCTGTTCTGTATATCTCAGCATCAAATGATGCTTACTGTACACTGAGGGCACTAGTATGAGTAAGTAACGTGAGTTTCAGGCATGTAACACTTTCCTAGTCAAGGTTATCAGGGGGTGCATTTCATGGCAAGAAGGAATACAACATGAAATACACCCCACTCTATTGTCTGTTCTGTATATCTCAGCATCAAATGATTCTTACTGTACACTGAGGGCACTAGTATGAGTAAGCACAGTAAGTTTCAGGCATGTAACTCTTTCCTAGTCAGGGTTAGCAGGGGGTGCATTTCATGGCAAGAAGGAATACAACAAGCCTGTTGTGAAATGCACCCCCCTCTATTGTCTGTTCTGTATATCCCAGCATCAAATGATGCTTACTGTACACTGAGGGCACTAGTATGAGTAACCACAGTAAGTTTCAGGCATGTGACACTTTCCTAGTCAGAGTTAGCAGGGGTGCATTTCATGGCAAGAAGGAATACAACAAGCCTGTCGTGAAATGCACCCCCCTCTATTGTCTGTTCTGTATATCCCAGCATCAAATGATGCTTACTGTACACTGAGGGCACTAGTAGGAGTAACCACAGTAAGTTTCAGGCATGTGACACTTTCCTTGTCAGAGTTAGCAGGGGGTGCATTTCATGGCAAGAAGGAATACAACATGAAATGCACCCCCCTCTATTGTCTGTTCTGTATATCTCAGCATCAAATGATTCTTACTGTACACTGAGGGCACTAGTATGAGTAAGCACAGTAAGTTTCAGGCATGTAACACTTTCCTAGTCAGAGTTAGCAGGGGGTGCATTTCATGGCAAGAAGGAATACAACAAGCCTGTTGTGAAATGCACCCCCCTCTATTGTCTTTTCTGTATATCCCAACATCAAATGATTCTTACTGTACACTGAGGGCACGTATGAGTAACCACAGTAAGTTTCAGGCATGTGACACTTTCCTAGTCAGAGTTAGCAGGTTAGCAGCTGATAGTCTATTCTGGATCAGAAGGCTGTTGTTTTCGACCTGTCTGAGTAACCCACCCTATGCGCAGGCTAACTGCATTAAAATCGCATGCCTTTGAACCTATACATTAGTATGAAGAGCCATGTGAAATACTATGAAGCTGCTACACAAAATACGTTTCCTTTGGTAATCATACTGGGGTATATTTTCTCAGAATGCGATGTCGTGGAGCAAGAATGTTGGTTCGCGTTCGTTACTATACGGTTTGAATGACGAATTTTAAGGATTTTGTGTCGAAAATAGCATGTGATATTTACACAGATAATCGACATTCTTCTCTTGAATTCGAAGGGGGAGACTTCTGTCCAGAAGACCAGTTTTGAGAAATGTTTTAGCTTATATAATCTTCCTTTTGGCAGTCAGGGCAAAAAATAAAAAATAAACGGACTGATAGGGTGCACTTTTTCTACTTGAAAATGAGCAGCTCAGCCCAGTTTGTGAGGGATTGCGCAATCCGAGAGGAGGCTCGGCTAGTCACTGCCTCCTTACGCATCTTTCCCCGTATTTGAACAGGAAATTACAGTGATCATCGATATTGACTATAAAAATCATTGGAATGATTGGAATCATACAATAATTACATTTCTATCATAGATCAGCGGACAAATATATTTTTTATTTTTCATCGTTATTTGTTTTTTACATTTCATGATGACACAGGGGAGGCACTGCCTCCCTTGTCTCCCCTGACCGCATGTCACTGGTCTTCAGAAAGTTTCTGTTTTGTTTTCCTCATCAGTCAATGGATGTTTTGGAGAAAGAAGAAGGAAAATGTCGACCTCTGGGATGTGGGTGATGCATCCGTGCTGAATATGCTCGTCCATCTCAAATACCTCAGTGATGTCAGGTGAGCAGAACTCCCACTTCTATTTGACATCGCTCACCTCAACATCTGGACTCACGGTGGCTTTCTGACTCTTTCAGGACCAACCAGGACTTCAGACTGGTTTTCCTGTTCCAGGAGGAAGCTGAAAACTTCATCAAACTCTTCATCCAGAGCAAGCCCAGAATGTTGCAGTTTCTGACTGACCTGGAGGGGAGCGCCGTCCAGCTAGACAACATGAAGCGTGGGGCCCAGATCTCCACTGTGGCAGGCAGCTCTGTGGGGGCGGTTGGAGGGGTCCTGTCCATCGTGGGTCTGGCTCTGATCCCTGTCACAGCAGGCGTGTCCCTGGCTCTCACCATGGCTGGCGTGGGTCTGGGGGTCACCAGTGGGGTCAACAGCGTAGTCACCACAGTTACGAGTTAAGAGTTGGGCGTCAACGCCACTCATCAGAAGAAAGCCAACGAGTTGTTCCAGAGTTTTATGGATGACTTGCAGAACCTCCAGGGGTGCCTGGAAAGTGTGGCCACAAGCAAGGACAGCGTCAACCTGGCCAAGGGCAGCAAGAGTGAGGTTTCCCAGCTCATCCGGGCACGAGCACGGCTCTGGCGCTCTGAACTGGAGTCATGGCAGAAGATCCACGATTCCCTGCAGAGAGGTCTGCTAACGTCCCAGGACAGCGAGAACCTGCTGAAGATGCCCTTTTACCCCGTGGAGGAGATGACCAAAGGGAAGAAGACGTTCTGGCAGAACCTCAGTCTCTTTCCCCCTTTGTCATAGTCCTAGCATTGGCCTGACCAAAGATGAGGATTTCTCAGTTAATTAAATGGATCATTGACTGCACATGATTTGATTTCTTTCGATTTCAATACTAGATTCAAGACTGTCTTCATATTTATACCAATCTATACCAAACCGTGCTCTTGCATATCAAATGAATCATCTACTGTGTTCGATTTACTTCATTTTAATACTTGAATTATTTTTGTATTTTAACCAATTGGTGTTCATTGTCTACATTGTCTGATCTACTTTTAGAAACAATGAACTGCTTTATTTAACTAAACGTAATATTTGATTATACTGTGACGGTAATATCAAGGTGTTGCTCTGTTAAATTGTTTGATCTGTTCTTACTATGCATAGTTAAGTATTTCATGTATACTAATATTGCCACACTCCTACAATAAAGACAAAAAACCTTCCATGTTTTGGTCATCTGACGCATTCATCACATTCCTGTGACTCTTTACCCCAGAACTTTTATTAATTTTATGTTAGGGTCAGGTGGGGACTGTCAGTCCATTCATGATGATGCAGATTGATGAGGATGATGACACTTCCATTAGCGTCCCAGATATGCAAATACACATCCTAGCGAACACTGACATGTCCATCAGGGTCTATTTCATACACCCCCAGCCCAATAACACACCCTGTTTACACCCCCAGCCCGATAACACACCCTGCTTACACCCCCAGCCCGATAACACACCCTGTTTACACCCCCAGCCCAATGACACACCCTGTTTACACCCCCAGCCCAATAACACACCCTGTTAACACCCCCAGCCCAATAACACACCCTGTTTACACCCCCAGCCCAATAACACACCCTGTTTACACCCCCAGCCCAATAACACACCCTGTTTACACCCCCAGCCCGATAACACACCCTGTTTACACCCCCAGCCCAATAACACACCCTGTTTACACCCCCAGCCCGATAACTCACCCTGTTTACACCCCCAGCCCAATAACACACCCTGTTTACACCCCCAGCCCAATAACACACCCTGTTTACACCCCCAGCCCAATGACACACCCTGTTTACACCCCCAGCCCGATAACTCACCCTGTTTACACCCCCAGCCCGATAACACACCCTGTTTACACCCCCAGCCCGATAACACACCCTGTTTACACTCCCAGCCCGATAACACACCCTGTTTACACCCCCAGCCCAATAACACACCCTGTTTACACCCCCAGCCCGATAACACACCCTGTTTACACCCCCAGCCCAATAACACACTCAGAGTACCTTCGGTCAGGTAAAGGTGCTCTCAGAGTACGTGTGTACTGTATCACAAGCTTCATTATGATTAAGAAATAAAGCCTCTGCTGATGACCCTGGTGTCTCTCTCTCTCCTTATGGTGAATGTGCATATCTGTCTTTTGATGTACCTGTTAATGCTCTAGCATTGTGTCCAACCACAACACACACATAAGTACATCAGAATCTTAGAATCTTTCCTTTTCTAAGTCAACGCGCACCTCCCTGTGCTATAGCTTTGTTAGGAAAACAAACAGGACAGTTACACTCCAACTGCAATATAACTTGTTTATTGACAATGATCAGATACAGTAGAGTGTTCCGGACGGTAGTGAGTCTCTGTGATGGTCTTCTCTTGATATCCACTCAGCCCAGCGAGTTCCAGCCAGGTGAGAAACTCCTACATTTCTGGCTCCTTGGCAACGGTCCTTACGTTGTCCGGGAGAAAGTGGGCCAGGAGACCTGCAGGGTAGAAGAACCGAGAGGCAGGAAACCAGAACAAACATCCCACATCAGCCTCCTGGAGATCCTCCAGGCCGCTGGGTCCAAGTGTCCTTGAGCAAGACACTGGACCCCAAGCTGCTCCCGGTGAACAGGCTAGCCTTGCATGGCAGCTCTGTCGCTGTGGGTGTGTATGAGTGGGTGAATGAGAGGCATAATGTAAAGTGCTGTGGGTGCCGGGATGGGCGGCTGTGGCTCAGAGGGTAGAGAGAGAGTTCTATCCCCAAATCCTCCAGGCAGGCACGTGCACAGATAGACCCCTAGTGGTGCTCAAGCACCTGCCCTTTTGCCCTGGATGAGAAAAGTGCCCCTTCTGCTGGAGCCCAATTTTTTCTTCATTCATCAATATTTAGGAATACAAATTACTCTCTCTGTCATCAATTCCCCCCAAATGTGTTTTGATATCTGACGGGGCATTTATTTGAGTTCTTGTGAGAATTTCGTCCTGACATGCTCCGCGGCGCTCACAAGCCCCCGCCGCGCCCCTCCCTCCTCCTTCTCCACTTAGTGCTCATGCAGTGCTGAGCACCAGTCCAAACGGCTGCAGCCTACTTCTTCTCTGACCCGCAGCATCAGACAAACAGGTAATGACGGTGTTTGTGCAATCCCCTGACGTTGTTTGATGATGAATTAACCACAACATTAGCGCCGCTGAAAGAATTACGTCGCAACTGGTCCGACGTTTCCTAACACCACTAGGGGTCTATCTGTGCACATGTCAATGGGTGCCCTTTTTTTGGTTTGAGCACCTGCCCCCAAAAATGTCTGTGCATGTGCCTGCCCACAACCAAGTCCGATGGTACAAAGTTTTGCCGGTTTGGCAGCTACACAGGCTTTCATCAACCCAGGCTAGCTATGCAGGCTCGCTACACAGGCTTTCATCAACCCAGGCTAGCTATGCAGGCTCGCTACACAGGCTTTCATCAACCCAGGCTAGCTATGCAGGCTCGCTACACAGGCTTTCATCAACCCAGGCTAGCTATGCAGGCTCGCTACACAGGCTTTCATCAAACCAGGCTAGCTATGCAGGCTCGCTACACAGGCTTTCATCAACACAGGCTAGCTATGCAGGCTTGCTACACAGGCTTTCATCAACACAGGCTAGCTATGCAGGCTCACTACACAGGCTTTCATCAACACAGGCTAGCTATGCAGGCTCGCTACACAGGCTTTCATCAACCCAGGCTAGCTATGCAGGCTCGCTACACAGGCTTTCATCAAAGGTTCAACTCTTTGTTTTCCTCTGTAGCGGCTCTGCTGATGGACCTCACCAAAACAGGTAGGCCAGAGAAAGTGGTGTGGGGGTCAGAGCAGGAGCCAGCCTCCCATTCTCTGAGGCACAGACACACCAGACCTCCAGGTTTGTACTGAGGCACAGACACACCAGACCTCCAGGTTTGTGCTGAGGCACAGACACACCAGACCTCCAGGTTTGTACTGAGGCACAGACAAACCAGACCTCCAGGTTTGTACTGAGGCACAGACAAACCAGACCTCCAGGTTTGTACTGAGGCACAGACACACCAGACCTCCAGGTTTGTACTGAGGCACAGACAAACCAGACCTCCAGGTTTGTACTGAGGCACAGACAAACCAGACCTCCAGGTTTGAGACTAAGACTGGACTCAGTCAGTCTTGTCCCAGTAATTTGACCCCGAGGAGCACCCATTCTCACTCTCACTCTACTTAAATGTATCAGTAGGCCGTCCTACTGGCTCCCAGACATCTTGAATGTCTTGGCGATGGACTTTCGAAGCGCACGGAACATTCGTACGTGTAGAGGACGTCTAGGGGGCTCCTGCTTGGTCTCGTGGTCCTTCGACAGCTCCAGATTGGCAGGCGAACCACACTTAGTCCCTGTGACAAGACAACATTTAAATTGGTGAATTTGAAGTTAGGCTTTGTCAGAGTAATTAGCCAAATCTACAGGATCACTTTGTGATCCATTAAGAATGACAGGCAGTGATGGTCGCTCACCAGGTGTGACGTGAGAGCTGGGGGGAAGCTCCTCCTGGGCTGAGGGCTTCTTGGGCTCCGTCTTTCTCTTCAGGAACTGCAGGGGAAAACACAGAACATGCTGGAATCTATGGAAACTATGACAACACCTCTCAGTCCACCAAAGCATCAGGATTAAGAACAACAACAGCCACTCAGTCCCAACACTGCCTCTTCATTCTGTACTCCATTACATGAATAACCAACCCATGGTCATTCATTCTGTACTCATACGATATACTATAAGCTCTGCTCTAAAAGCTCTATTACATAAATAACCCACCTTGTTCTTGAAGAGCTTGGCTTTCTTCGGCAGGCTCCACCACTTCAAGCCCTTCCTAGCCTTTCTCGTCGCTCCTGCAGAGGTCGACGCTGTCCCAGCATCCATGATGACCGCTGCAGGGCTGAGCTCACCGAGATCTTCCCCAGGACACGGAGCTGCAGCAGCAGACTCACACAGAGTGTCCATCACTCTCTCCGTCAGGATCCTGACCGTGCGGTCCAGGGTCTCCTGGCAGGCCAGGCTGGAGGTCGAGGGAAGGTTCAGCTCAAGGCTCTTCTGCAGCTGACTCTTAACCGAGCTCTCAGCAAAGCTGTGGATGAGCTCCTGTCTGGAGGGCATGGGGGGGCTTTCTGGCAGCATCAACTCTGACGTGCTTCTGGTGGAGCTCACGGGGCTCTGAAGATGCAGGCCGGTGGTGGCTGTCTGCCGGCGGAGCCGACGGACGTTGGCGAGCAGACTCTCTGAGGCGTTCTTGATCTGGAGCGCGTCCAATCCGGCGGAGTCCAGTCCTACGGCGGCGTTGGAGACTGTTGGACCCTCTTCGTCCTCACATAACTGGCTGAGATTCTCCAGTATGGAGTCCAAGAGGGCAAAGGTCAGGAGGCCGTCCTCACTCCTCTTCAGTTCAGCAGTGGAGCACTCTGAAGCTGCTACTTCTGCTCTCATGGCACTGAGAATCACCCCAAGGGTCCTCTTGGTCCAAGAGAAGGACGCCTTCGGAGGGATGATCTCAGATACACGTTCTTCAAGAGCCGACAGCTTGTCTGCAGCTTTCTGCAGGGTCCTCAGCGTGCTGTCATAAAGCTGCTGGCTGGAGGAGTGGACCTGCTCCCAGAACTTCATGCCACCAGATCTCGCCTTTGCTGAGGCCTTGTGCTGCTCAACCACCTCATGGAGATCGTCTAGGATCGCACCAAGCAGGTTCTCGCAGTTCTCAGAGGAGACCAGCAGCGATGGACGCTCTGAGCTCTCTGGATTGGCCGCATGAGGTGAGCCACGAGGGGTCGCCGGCTGGCGAGAGAGCTTCTGAGTCGCTCTCCTCAAGGCCTGCTGGAACACATCTTTCCCTTTGATCACGTACTCTTTTATGATCGTTCCCACTCGCGTGTCATGAGCCAGGCTCTGCCCAGCTGCGGGTGGGCCCTCTGGACGTAAGAAAATCAAGGTCTCCAGGACCTCGGTGGTTCTGTGTCCACTCCCTGAAAGGAGGGAGTCGACAAACAAGGAGCGGTAGATGTGGGAGAAGGACATCTCCGGACGCCTTAGGATCAGCGAATGATCCAGGATGGCTGAGATGCCTTCGACGAGCTCATCGATTTCCAATTCCTCTACGGCCTTGTTTAGACAGGCCAACATCTGTTCGTTGGCCAGCTGCTGAAGTTTGGTCAAGCCTTCGTTCTTCACGCTCTCCCGATAGCAGAACTCACTACTTATGGCTCTGCAGGCTGCTGTCACCGTGTCGACAGACCGGATCAACAGAAGCCTGATGAGAGACGGGGGCAAACTTTCCAGAGACGTCTCGTTCATCAAAGAGACGCTCTCGTCTGCCGTCACATCTCCCATCCTGGAAGAGCTCACCAGGGGCGTCAGTATGGCCGCTGCCTTGCAGACCATCTTCTTGACTTCAGAGGAAACATCCAATGTGTCCCATCCTGTGAGGGAGGAGCTGTTCCCTGCTCTGGATGATGAAGACTGGCTGTCCAGCAACTCAACAGCACTCTTCATGGATCCAATGATCCCATCGACCAGGTCACTGGCCAGGGAATGTCCAGAGCGACCGCTCCCCAGATAAGGGATCGTGACCAAATCCTCAGTTCTTGATTGGCTGGATGGCGATGTGGACGAGCTCTCCTTCCTACACGGCCCAAACTGCTCCTCCAGCTTCAGCTCCACAGCCTGGACAACGTTGGTCCTCGACATGGTGGTCAGGAGCTCTCCGAGGGACCTTCCAGAAGACAGACTGCTGCTCCCTGACCTCCTCAGCAGCGGTAGAGTCTGCACGTCGGCACAGACAGCAGAGAGGAAGTAGCTCACAGAGGAAACGGTAACAGGCCCTTGAGCTTCTTCTTGGATTGCGGCCCTGGCTGCTAGGATGTTGCCGATGACCGGCACGATCACCTCAGCTGCCACAGAGCCCAGACTGGCCTTGGCCTCCACCTGCAGATCCGGAGAGGGAGTTCCACTCTGTCTGCTGAGCGCCACCTGGCTTTCTGCGTCAGCCTGCAGCATGGCGGACACTTTGGTCAGCATCTCCTGGGATAGCAGCCCAGCAGCTGATGTGCTGCAGGTCTGGGAGTCTGGAACATCTCGGCTGGCGTCCAAGCGAGGCAACATGTCTGGCAGCCTGTTGTTGATCAGCTGCAACACCGCACTGATCACAGAGATGGGCAGCTTGGTGTGGCTCGACAGGGCTGAGGAGCAGGCTGTCTTCATCGCCCTCTGGCTGCCAGACGTGGTGCTGCTGCTGGCTGTGCCGGGGGGCATTCTCTCCACTCCACTGACGCCCTGGGAAGTGGACGCAACCTCCAGGGCTTCCAGCTGGTCTTTTGACCCAGTGGCGGGTACTGAAGGAGCGGGCAGATCCGAGGCCTCGACCAGGTCCATGTCCTCCAAACTTAGAGGCCTCACGGTCAACACCCTGATGAAGGTCCCCTTGTCTCCAGACAGACTCCCCTCTCTTCTCTCGTTCACCCCGGGCTGAGATGAGTCTTTCTTATCTTTCTCCATGTCTCTTCCTCAGAGACTGCCTCAGGTCACACTTGCTGTTGCAGTCCGATTTGAGAGAGAGGCTTTTACACCTGACCCCTGAAAAGGCAGACTTTTCCAAAGAACACAGAGAATGTAATTACTTTTTCAGAATAATCTAATATCTACCTACACATATCTACATGAAATCATTTGTCTTGGAAATTTAAACCTTACTGAAAAAGTTGTTACAACTTGTCCAAGAAAATGTTCACGTAAAACTGAGCACAGTGATCAGAACCATAGACATATATTACATATGTATTATATATATGTCTATGATCAGAACAGCCTTTTGTAGTTTATTTGATGAATTATGTCATAATACAGCAAACGTCATCAAACAGCAGACAGCACAATTTGAAGATATTTACTTTTCCAAAGAACACAGAGAATAGGCTACAATGACTTTTTCAGATTAATGTATAAACTACCTTCATATCTACCAGAGAACATCGTCTTTTATATTGAAACCTTACAACTTTAAAAAGTCCCCATATCTCCTAGGTGCAAAACAATCTGAACATTTACTTACATATATAATATTTCTGTGTTCCAATACGAATTCGTCAAGGTGAAAGCGTCGTATAGATCCAAATCCTTGTCCAAGAAAACTTTCTATAAGAAATGAGAGCAGTGATCAGAACGGCCTTTTATAGTTTATTTGATGAATTACGTCATAATACAGCAAACGTCATCAAACAGCAGATGGCGCTCTTTACACCCGGTCTGTTTAGAGTCCAGGCCGTGGTCTCTTATCAGTGTTAAACAGGGGCCAACATTTAATTGTACATGAACTGTTTGAAAACACTTTTTGAAAACGGAAAATGTAAGCCCTCACACACTTTGTATCAAGAAAAATATATTTAACGTCTGCATCCACTGTTATATGGGCGGAATTCGGGTAGCCTGGAACATTGGGTAATGGGTAATGTGGGACACCTAAACTCCACAAAGCGTTTTCTTCCCCGCTATGACAATGTCTAGTCCACTGAACTATGACTCTAGGTTTAGCATGGATGTTATGTGACTGAAATCACAAAACGTGATAGGTGTGGTACGTGATAGGTGTGGTGTCACAGAAAGGGTCAGCACTATTCAATCAGGGAGCTCCGATGAAAAAATGCATGGAAAAAATGCTAAATTACCCGAATTCACCTTATATATGGGAGTCAGATGGCTGAGCGGTTAGGGAATCGGGCTTGTAATCAGAAGGTTGACCAGGTGCTGGTTCGATTCCCGGCTGTGAAAACCAAATGACGTTGTATCCTTGGGCAAGGCACTTCACCCTACTTGCCTCGGGGGGAATGTCCCTGTACTTACTGTACTGTAAGTCGCTCTGGATAAGAGCGTCTGCTAAATGTAAATGTATATATATATATATTAAAGTTGACCCATCCACATTGGAAAATAAACCGACGCCTCTGGTGTTCCATATTGCCTGCTTTAATTGTGATTTTCCCATTTAGAACAATCAGGTCTATTTTGACTGGCTATCCTCGTGTGTAAGGGCGCAGCCACTTCACCGTTACACAATAAACCCCGCTGATATGAGACACTCCACGGCTGGAGATTCAATTTTGATTTGCCGGTGCCAGCCTTGGTGTCTATTCTAGCCTCTAGCAGCGTTTACTTAAATGACAATTTGGCAGCATGGAGTAATAATCCCTCGTGCCCTTATATGGTTTAGTATTTGATGTGCATGCACAGATCATAGACCATTGAAAAGCCAATGTCAGTAATTTCTTGACCTCATTTTAAGCTCCACCCCCTCATTCAACAGGTTTATATTCCAGCTCCCACGCAGTTTGCATCCCACTGGTGATTGTTTCTCAGTCTCTCTCTGTCGCTGTTATCTGTCCTCCTATCGTTGAACTCCAAACTAAAGGTAATGCAATGCAGCTATAGCACTGGTAATCGTTTGCTGCACCACTTCACGTATTGTGCATGTATGTCAAATTATTTTGAAACATAGCCTATTCATGTTATGCTCTTTTAAAAAGTTGGCTAATTAGTGTACTCGGTTATAACTAACTTGAATGAATTAGTTTATCACCATACATCGTTCCTCAACAATTTAACTGGATTGGCTCGAGGGTAATTGTACTTACTGGCAATAATATGCAGGTGGTTTGCAAATCAACCTGTGCTTCATTTTGTCAATTAAATTGATGCAGCGTGTCAACCTAGTCTGCAAGTGAACTGGGTTGTTGGGAATTTTTTGCTAATCCCGAGGTTTTCGTTCGACCACTTATGTGCCTTATCCAAGTCACTTTGAAACGATTATAATTAATCTTTGTCTTATAATAATTGAAAGGTAACAATTGGCTCGTAACAGTGAAAGAGCTATGAAGCCGCTTAACTATCAATGACGGGCAGTTCCGTTTAAACTCTGCGTTGCAGTTATCTTACAAGCGTGGTTGCCAAATGCGCTTTTGACCGGCTAAATTCCCAGCACGCAGTGTGTAGTGCAACATTCCTTGACTTGTGTCACTGACGGCCAACAAATGTATTTTAGCATGCACACATTTGTAAGACTATAATGGGACCATACCGAAGTTATCGCTGTTCTAGCTCTGTAGCCAACTACATATCCGTTGTTACAGTAGCTCGGTGACGTTAGGCAACTTGGCCTAACATCAGCTGTATCAGGGTAAAAGGAGATTGAAGGCTTGCCCCAAGCTGTGTTTGTGCTGAATAGGCAGTGAAATGAGTCCTTGGTGGAATGAGCATGTGGAAATGTTTTCCACGGGGGTAAGTGCCAACTGGACGACTGACGGATAAGAATAGCACATATTTGGCTAACCATTTCCAGTGACAGCTGCCACACGAGTCTATAGGTGACCAGTAATGACCTTCCTGTATCTCCCCAAGCGGTTCAATTACTGAGCTGTGACTTAAGGTCAAAGCGGGATGACTGGTGCATTGAGGGACCACTTCCTATAACCATATCAGGTGACCCAAGTTCAGACTGGAATCTGCGGCGCCACTGGTCTCCATCCTTTGCTCTTGACTCGTGTTTCCGTGTTTTGCCAAGCAGCATCTTCGCGAGCTAGATTGACCTGTTCTGGTTTGCGAGGTGGGCTCACGCCTCTGTCTGGTTTCAGCACCATGGCCGAGAACAAGGAACAGACTTTCATCGCCATCAAGCCCGACGGCGTGCAGAGGGGGCTCGTGGGAGAAATCATCAAGCGTTTTGAGCACAGGGGATACAAGCTCATTGCCATGAAGATGGTCCAGGTGTGTTGATGTGACTGTGTTCATTCGAGAGGGGGGAGGTAATCGCATGTGAACTCCAAAACCAACCCTCTCCATGTTTTGAGTTATCAGGTGTCAGACTTTTGACCCAGCTGGGCTTCTGTTCATGTCATATTGTAGCCATCTGAGGAGCATGCCAAGCAGCACTACCTGGACCTGAAGGATCTGCCCTTCTACCCCAGCCTGTGCAAGTACCTGGCCTCCGGACCAGTCGTCGCCATGGTAAGCACCTGTTCATGTTCTTCTCCCTGAGTTTTATTTGAGGTCCTAGTTCTCTTAGCTGAGGCCATTTTGAGAGTTTGATTGGTCGGGGTTTGAAGGGCAGTGGTTCTCTGACTAACGCCGGTCTGTGCTCAGGTTTGGGAGGGTCTGAGTGCCGTGAAGATCGGCAGGATGATGCTGGGAGAGACCAACCCCGCCGACTCCAAACCAGGCACCATCCGCGGAGACTTCTGCGTCCAGATCGGCAGGTACGTGAGCCGGTCCAACACCGCTGACCGCTGCTTGACCAGTACACTGCAAAAACACCCCATCAAATAACTGCAACATTTTGTCTTTTTTTTTTTTTTTTTTTAAAGCTTGCTTGGGTTTGAAACGAGTACACTAGGCTGTCAAACAAGAGCATTTCACTTGATCCAAGTGACAAATGAAGTCACTAGAGAAGCCATTATACTAGGAACAAGTCAAACACTAGTTTTAAAAACCAGATAACCACACTCGGGTAGATGTAGAGTTTCCGTCCCACTGACTACTGCTTGATCAGTAGCAGGAGTTTAGCCCAGAGCTCCTCTTGTAGGGCACTTGACCAATACAGGCTGAGGCCCCGATGCAGTGACCTGGGTTCGAATCCAGCTGGGGCCATATATGCATATCTCTCTCCCCAAAAATGCATCTTAAACAGTCCAGCTTGCAACCCCGACCTCGTGTAAACCGAGTCATCTGACTGGCGTGTCTCACTTCTGCAGGAACCTCATCCACGGCAGCGACGCCCTGGAGACCGCCAAGAAAGAGATCGCCTTGTGGTTCAAGGCTGAGGAGCTGATCGCCTACGAGAGCTGTGCCAAGGGCTTCCTCTACGAGTAGATCCAGAAGACTGACCCAGCTAGCTGACCCTCCCCGCCCACACCCACTTGCAACTCTGACGCTAGAACTCCCCAGCAACACACTGAAAGCTCTAGAACTTTATACCGACGTACTTGTCAATAAAATAATCATGGTTTACCTGATCTTTTTCTTCTGTCCTCATTTTAAGATGCATTAGTTGACGTATGCTTTTACGAATGAGTAAGTGACGAGTAGAAGGGGCATGCAGCAGGGGCCCAGGCAAGATTCCAACCCAGGTCACTGTGACAAGTCCTCGGCCTACATCGTACGTTCACTTCTCTGAGCTACCAGGGTGCCCCTGTTTTGCTAACTTTGTGAGCTGAAATGTTTAGATGTTTCAGGAACATGTTACTGTATAACGTAGTGAATACATGTGCGGGAGGGAATGACTGACACCTAGACTGGACATGGTATGGAAAAGATCTACTCAATGCTCAACTGAAGTTCTGAAGCTGGGATACCGGTGCAACAATACACGCGTCAGAAATAACAAGCAGGATAGCTGATACTTGAGGCTGTAATGCCAAGCCATGCATAGGCTGAGTGGGTTATGAGATATGAGGGCAGACTGCGTGTGTTCCTGCCAGGAGGTTAGGGGGGGATGGCAGATAGCGAGGATGGCATCCCAGTGTCACTGCCAGGCTGCATGTGAGTCTGAACAGGTGGTTATTCAGTTTGTCCTTGAGGGTGATTGTCAGGGCTGTGGATGATGGATGGGCTAGTCCCCACGTGCGACAGCAGCTGTGTCGTGGGGTCTGGTAAGGGGTGAGGGGCAGACCACATGCAGCCGTGTTGGGTGGAAAGGGTTTGCCAGATAGAGGGGCCAGGGGTGCGTTTCCCGAAAGCGTCATAAGCCTAAATTGATCATAGGACGAATCTTAGTTTTACGCGCCGTTCCTAAAGACATCGTAGCTAAAGTGTCTCTTGAAAATTCGTAACTCTTGAAAGCGCATAGATTAGCCTACTCCTTACGAGCATGTTTGGGAAACGCACGTAAGAAATATTGATGGTTTCGTTATTTTGCTCGATCGTTGCTACGATCCATCGTTATCGGGAAACGCAGCCCAGGTTGAAAAAAAGTCCAGCATATAATGTGAGGAAAAGGAGCGAACAAATGTTAGATAAAAAACAGGTTACTACCCAACCAGTGAAGGCAGAGGTGAAGCCAGGAAGTGTTAACTGCTCATCTGGCAACATAGCAACTGAACCACAAAAACATCTCGTCAAGTAATGGAAAAACTACTCCCAAGTAGACTAAGAATAAATGTTATGCTGTTATGTAGGTATAACATAACTGTTACTATAGTTACTCAACTTAGTGTACATTTACAGTAACAGGGATAACCAACACACCCTTTAGTACTGCACTTTTATTCAGTGTAAAAAAAGTGAAGTGAATAATTTATTTTACACTTAATTTTCTGTCCACAACCATGCTGCAAAATTGCAATATTAAAAATGTTAATTGAGAGTAAACATCTACATTTCTTATATCTTTAAACATTTGTACATTTGATACAGTTTAGTAAACTTTATGCTCACAGCACATTGACCATGGAAACGATATACTCACAGTAAAAAACAAATGTAAAAAAACGAACCCGAAACGGACAGACGTACTGTTAGACTCCACAAGTGCCATGCAAAGAAAACATCTTGACATAATACATTTTCTTTTATCTAATCTGTAATTTTATCCAAAATACGTTAACAAGACCCAGATTTTTCCACCAATTGTCACAGTTTATGAAATCATTCCATTCTTAATATAAGATCATCACTTTATCAAATATATATGTAGCACCATGATACAAATACAATAGATGAAGAGATGTCACATTAGTAACAAGCGCACACACACACACACCCATACTACATCCTCACAAACCCAAGTTAGACGTGAACTACAAGCCCAGCCACTGGCACACAGGAACGAGAGGACTGAAGACACGGCTACATGCAGCTGACTTGATGTGGGCACTCTCGCACACACACACACACTCTCGCACACACACTCTCGCACACACTCTCGCACACACACACACTCTTGCACACACACTCTCGCACACACACACTCTCGCACACACACTCTCACACACTCACACACACGTACATTAATTTCTGAAGAGCCCTAGTGTCCACTTGTGCGTTTCGTTTTGACCGTAATTGGGGACCAGCTCTTCCACCCCACAGGCTTGACACCGCGGTACTTGCTATCATCCATATTCTAAACACGGAGAAGAGGATGGTGATAAGAGGATGGTGCCACATGTTTTACCCTCAAACAGTCATGCCATATATCAAAGCAGCAACACAGATGTACGAAACATGTCCAGAATTTGGTCTGTTCCCGAAACACATTCTGTGGATATTGAAAATTAAAAAGGAATACAAATTTGAAAAGGAGAGAAAGGGGAACACTATTGAAAATGAAGTTATATTTTCTGATTGTTTGTGTGACTTGGGTTTTAATGGGATAGTATATTTTAGAAGAACACACGCACGCTAGCTAGACTATTGCTTTATGATTACTACAGGTGATCAAATTACCTGTAGTAATAAAATACAAATGTAGCGCCGGTTTGGGTTCTAGTCCAAGGCCTTGTCATACAAAACATACAGTCAACTGCAAGAACAGACACCGGACATAGCTAAACATTTAACATAACACTTGCTTAAGGAAGTTGAAACCGAACATCTATACATCCAACAGTGACGTATGCGTAGGTTATCCTTACAAAACATATTACCATTCCAGAGAAACAAACACATTAAGGAGAGCCATTGTATCACAAGCGTTTTCCATAGGTCTCTGTGTGTCTGAGGTGGCTGTAGCTAGTGACGTGCAGTGTGGGGGTGCTGGACTAACACATTGAACTCTTCCACCTGCGTCTGATTTCAGCATGCCGACAACAAACAACTTTCTCGACCACCATTACGACACTAAAGCCTATATAATACAAGAGGATTTCCTGAGAGTAAATTATCAATCTTACCGATATAGACATTGAAACAGGGGAGTGCATTCAGATGTGATAGAAGTAAATTATTGTATATAATATGGATAAATTCCTTTCTTAAATGTTTGACGTGGAAATCTTAAAAAGAAAAAAAATCGTTTTGTTGTAAATTGCCTCTGTTGCTATATACTATATTGTTCTGTTTATATATCTTATATATTTTCTCTAAAATATATTCTGACAATCTTATAACTTGGCTCCCACTACTTGTGTGGGCCTGTGTGATGGCTGGTTAGTGATGGCCTGATACTGTTATTCACTATTTTAGATCTGGCAGTTCCTTACAGCCTTAAAACCATCGCTCTAAAAACGTGCACTTGCCCTACAGCACACTTTAGACCACTTCTTACAGAGGAAGATCAAACATTAGCGACAGTTATAAGTCTATAGGTTTCAACATAAGGATGTTGTGTTGATGATGTCGGCAGTGATGATACATGGATCATACAGACATGTTGGCTCAGCTGAATACTTCTGTAAATATTCATATGGCTCTCTATCATAACATCTTCTCTGTAGTTATGCTATAGGCTTAATATAACATTCAACTAGATAAAAGAAGACCTTTCATACTGATGTGATCTACATTTGCATAAGAATGTTAGACCCACTGAGCCTCCATAAACCTCCATAACAGCGACTCTTATCTCCAGTTAAACTGTCGAGTGAATATATAAAGCAGGGGTCTCCAGCCCTGCTCCTGAAGAGCTTCCTGGCTGGAGGTCTCCAGCCCTGCTCCTGAAGAGCTGCCTGGCTGTAGGATTACCCTGCAACACAAATCCAGCACACCCGAGTCTGGTAATGAGCTGGTTGATCAGGTTCAAATAAGTGGGGTTGGGGGCAAGACCCAATAGGCAGGTAGCTCTCCAGGAACAGGGTTGGAAGCAAGCGAGATGACTCCACTTCCAAGGCCCCTGGGACACCCACAGGTGACCCTGATTTCGACCTGTCAGTTAGTACTGACCCTAAACACAAGGATCGGACACGAGTGACCTCAAGCTGCTTTGACGTAGTCCAGTGTAGACCTTCTAGGAAGGCTGGCAGAGGGGGGGGGGGGGGGTCCTGCTCCTGGTCTGTGATTGGTGATGAATGTCTACCAGTAATGCTCAGTCCCAAGTTCATCAAACGTTAATACACAATACACACCCTGTTTTAGGAACAGCTGATTACTGAATACTCACAGTATACCCATATAGATTATCCTAGTCGTCAAAGTAACAAGTACAAGAGATGCAGAAAAGATCTCAGCTTTGAAAAAATCCTACTAAAAAAAAGAAGAAAGAAAATCCATCGTTTTCTTTCGTTGCTTGCCATACAAAATGAAGCCAAACCGAGAGAACACTATTGTCATAAAGGGCAAGAGAGCGTCTCGCTGTGTCTCTGCTGGTCTGTGGACTCCTGCTGGACCTGACCCCGTCTGGCATCGCTGCCAGCCGTGGACGACCCTACACCCGGCAGTGTTCGTGTGTTTGTGGAAGACCTGGGGCCGGACAACATCTCAAACTCTTCCTGACACTCCAGGTGCACCTGATTGACATCGCCTGGTTCCGTTGCACCGAGAAGAGCATCTAGAAAAAACCCACTCCCCACTTTCCCTGGCTGCTACAGCCACCCAGCTAAGCTAACCCAGTCGGAGAGGGCTGGAGGATGTTTGAGATAGATTGCCGCCCCCCCGCCCCCCCTTCCCAGGTGCGAGCGTGGGGGATGTCCGCTCCCTCAGGGTTCCTGCTTCAGGTAGAAACTTCCAGAGCCGTTAGTCTCCAGGTCGGACACGCCCCCCTGCGGGCAGGCGAAGTCGTCCCCCTCGACTGGCTCCTCCTTCATCTGCAACTCCGCCCCTGGGAGAGAGAGATATACAGAGAGAAAGATAAATATACAGAGAGATATACAGAGAGAGATATATATATAGAGATATATAGAGAGAGATATAGATATAGAGATATAAAGAGAGATATGTATATAGAGATATAGAGAGAGATATGTAGAGAGATAAAGATATATATAGATATATAGAGAGAGATATAAAGAGATATACAGAGAGAGATAGAGAGATATATATAGAGAGAGATATATATAGAGAGAGAGAGATAGATATAGAGAGATATAAAGAGAGATATGTATATAGAGAGATATAGAGATATATATATAGAGAGATATAGAGCGATAGAGAGAGATATATATATAGAGAGATATAAAGATAAGATATATATATAGATATATATAGAGATATATAAAGAGAGATATAGAGAGAGATATATATAGAGAGAGAAGCAGTTGACTCTGTGTTGCTGTGCTTGAGACAGGGTTGAGGATCTTGTGTGTCCTTGTCGTTCCAGCGGGTGGATGTTTACCGTGAGCTCCATCAGGGCTGCGGGCCGGCCCTGCCGAGGCGGGCGGGGCTGTCCCCGTCCCCGCGGCGGATGCAGGCGTGGGGGGGGACGGGTAATCGGGCGGGGTCATGTTCTCATCCCCTGACAGGTTCCTGGGGGGGACCCCTGTCAGCACCACACCGGAGAGACTGACTGGTCTCTTGCAGATAGGAAGCTTGCGCTCTAGGAGAAACCCACAGCACAAATATACATTATAAATGTACTGTACAATAAAACATTATTATTATTATTCTAGATTTTTTCGTTAGGGTCACGACCCATTCATTTCTTATCTGATGAACGTCGTTAAACTGAATTGATGTCTTAAGTATGACATCTATCATAATTATGGCAATGGCAATAACTGTACATGTTTTCATTTTTGTACATCCAATGACTGTTTCTGTGAGGATTCCGTTTTGATCTACAGTCCCAAACGAGCAGCTTATTTGATCTAGAATTGGCAGGAGGTCCACGCTTGCTTTCAGAGCTGTGCTTTGGTGTGAAAAGGGAAGCTTGCATGTGAAGAGGACCGCTCTGTTCACAGAGAGAGGGGTGGAGGGACAGAGGAGAGAGAGGGGTGGAAGAGCAGAGGGGAGAGAGGGGTGGAGGGACAGAGGGGAGAGAGGGGTGGAGGGACAGAGGGGAGAGAGAGGTGGAAGAGCAGAGGGGAGAGAGAGGTGGAAGAGCAGAGGGGAGAGAGGGGTGGAAGAGCAGAGGGGAGAGAGAGGGGTGGAGGGACAGAGGGGAGAGAGGGGTGGAGGGACAGAGGAGAGAGAGGGGTGGAGGAGCAGAGGGGAGAGAGAGGGGTGGAGGGACAGAGGGGAGAGAGGGGTGGAGGGACAGAGGAGAGAGAGGGGTGGAGGGACAGAGAGGAGAGAGGGGTGGAGGGACAGAGGGGAGAGAGAGGGGTGGAGGAGCAGAGGGGAGAGAGGGGTGGAGGGACAGAGGGGAGAGAGGGGTGGAGGGACAGAGGGGAGAGAGAGGTGGAAGAGCAGAGGGGAGAGAGAGGTGGAAGAGCAGAGGGGAGAGAGGGGTGGAAGAGCAGAGGGGAGAGAGAGGGGTGGAGGGACAGAGGGGAGAGAGGGGTGGAGGGACAGAGGAGAGAGAGGGGTGGAGGAGCAGAGGGGAGAGAGAGGGGTGGAGGGACAGAGGGGAGAGAGGGGTGGAGGGACAGAGGAGAGAGAGAGGGGTGGAGGGACAGAGAGGAGAGAGGGGTGGAGGGACAGAGGGGAGAGAGAGGGGTGGAGGAGCAGAGGGGAGAGAGGGGTGGAGGGACAGAGGGGAGAGAGGGGTGGAAGAGCAGAGGGGAGAGAGAGGTGGAAGAGCAGAGGGGAGAGAGGGGTGGAAGAGCAGAGGGGAGAGAGAGGGGTGGAGGGACAGAGGGGAGAGAGGGGTGGAGGGACAGAGGAGAGAGAGGGGTGGAGGAGCAGAGGGGAGAGAGAGGGGTGGAGGGACAGAGGGGAGAGAGGGGTGGAGGAGCAGAGGGGAGAGAGGAGTGGAGGGACAGAGGGGGGAGAGAGGGGTGGAGGAGCAGAGGGGAGAGAGAGGGGTGGAGGGGCAGAGGGGAGAGAGAGGGGTGGAGGAGCAGAGGGGAGAGAGGGGTGGAAGAGCAGAGGGGAGAGAGGGGTGGAAGAGCAGAGGGGAGAGAGGGGTGGAAGAGCAGAGGGGAGAGAGAGGGGTGGAGGGACAGAGGGGAGAGAGGGGTGGAAGAGCAGAGGGGAGAGAGAGGGGTGGAGGGACAGAGGGGAGAGAGGGGTGGAGGGACAGAGGAGAGAGAGGGGTGGAGGAGCAGAGGGGAGAGAGAGGGGTGGAGGGACAGAGGGGAGAGAGGGGTGGAGGAGCAGAGGGGAGAGAGGAGTGGAGGGACAGAGGGGGGAGAGAGGGGTGGAGGAGCAGAGGGGAGAGAGAGGGGTGGAGGGGCAGAGGGGAGAGAGAGGGGTGGAGGAGCAGAGGGGAGAGAGGGGTGGAGGAGCAGAGGGGAGAGAGAGGGGTGGAGGGACAGAGGAGAGAGAGAGGGGTGGAGGGGCAGAGGGGAGAGAGAGGGGTGGAGGAGCAGAGGGGAGAGAGGGGTGGAGGAGCAGAGGGGAGAGAGAGGGGTGGAGGGACAGAGGAGAGAGGGGTGGAGGGACAGAGGGGAGAGAGAGGGGTGGAGGAGCAGAGGGGAGAGAGGGGTGGAGGAGCAGAGGGGAGAGAGAGGGGTGGAGGAGCAGAGGGGAGAGAGGGGTGGAGGGACAGAGGAGAGAGAGAGGGGTGGAGGAGCAGAGGGGAGAGAGAGGTGGAGGGACAGAGGGGAGAGAGAGGGGTGGAGGGACAGAGGAGAGAGAGAGGGGTGGAGGGGCAGAGGGGAGAGAGAGGGGTGGAGGAGCAGAGGGGAGAGAGGGGTGGAGGGACAGAGGGGAGAGAGGGGTGGAGGGACAGAGGGGAGAGAGGGGTGGAGGGACAGAGGAGAGAGAGAGGGGTGGAGGGACAGAGAGGAGAGAGGGGTGGAGGGACAGAGGAGATAGAGAGGGGTGGAGGGACAGAGGGGAGAGAGAGGGGTGGAGGGACAGAGGGGAGAGAGAGGGGTGGAGGGGCAGAGGGGAGAGAGAGGGGTGGAGGAGCAGAGGGGAGAGAGGGGTGGAGGGACAGAGGGGAGAGAGGGGTGGAGGGACAGAGGGGAGAGAGGGGTGGAGGGACAGAGGAGAGAGAGAGGGGTGGAGGGACAGAGAGGAGAGAGGGGTGGAGGGACAGAGGAGATAGAGAGGGGTGGAGGGACAGAGGGGAGAGAGAGGGGTGGAGGGACAGAGGAGAGAGAGAGGGGTGGAGGGGCAGAGGGGAGAGAGAGGGGTGGAGGAGCAGAGGGGAGAGAGGGGTGGAGGGACAGAGGGGAGAGAGGGGTGGAGGGACAGAGGGGAGAGAGGGGTGGAGGGACAGAGGAGAGAGAGAGGGGTGGAGGGACAGAGAGGAGAGAGGGGTGGAGGGACAGAGGAGATAGAGAGGGGTGGAGGGACAGAGGGGAGAGAGAGGGGTGGAGGGACAGAGGGGAGAGAGAGGGGTGGAGGGGCAGAGGGGAGAGAGAGGGGTGGAGGAGCAGAGGGGAGAGAGGGGTGGAGGGACAGAGGGGAGAGAGGGGTGGAGGGACAGAGGGGAGAGAGGGGTGGAGGGACAGAGGAGAGAGAGAGGGGTGGAGGGACAGAGAGGAGAGAGGGGTGGAGGGACAGAGGAGATAGAGAGGGGTGGAGGGACAGAGGGGAGAGAGAGGGGTGGAGGGACAGAGGGGAGAGAGAGGGGTGGAGGGGCAGAGGGGAGAGAGAGGGGTGGAGGAGCAGAGGGGAGAGAGGGGTGGAGGGACAGAGGGGAGAGAGAGGGGTGGAGGAGCAGAGGGGAGAGAGGGGTGGAGGGACAGAGGAGAGAGAGAGGGGTGGAGGGACAGAGAGGAGAGAGGGGTGGAGGGACAGAGGGGAGAGAGAGGGGTGGAGGGACAGAGGAGAGAGAGAGGGGTGGAGGGGCAGAGGGGAGAGAGAGGGGTGGAGGAGCAGAGGGGAGAGAGGGGTGGAGGGACAGAGGGGAGAGAGGGGTGGAGGGACAGAGGGGAGAGAGGGGTGGAGGGACAGAGGAGAGAGAGAGGGGTGGAGGGACAGAGAGGAGAGAGGGGTGGAGGGACAGAGAGGAGAGAGGGGTGGAGGGACAGAGGGGGGAGAGGGGTGGAGGGACAGAGGAGAGAGAGAGGGGTGGAGGGACAGAGGAGAGAGAGAGGGGTGGAGGGGCAGAGGGGAGAGAGAGGGGTGGAGGAGCAGAGGGGAGAGAGGGGTGGAGGGACAGAGGGGAGAGAGAGGGGTGGAGGGACAGAGGAGAGAGAGAGGGGTGGAGGGGCAGAGGGGAGAGAGAGGGGTGGAGGAGCAGAGGGGAGAGAGGGGTGGAGGGACAGAGGGGAGAGAGGGGTGGAGGGACAGAGGGGAGAGAGGGGTGGAGGGACAGAGGAGAGAGAGAGGGGTGGAGGGACAGAGAGGAGAGAGGGGTGGAGGGACAGAGAGGAGAGAGGGGTGGAGGGACAGAGGGGAGAGAGGGGTGGAGGGACAGAGGAGAGAGAGAGAGGGGTGGAGGGACAGAGGAGAGAGAGAGAGGGGTGGAGGGACAGAGGAGAGAGAGAGAGGGGTGGAGGGACAGAGGAGAGAGAGAGAGGGGTGGAGGGACAGAGGAGAGAGAGAGGGGTGGAGGGACAGAGAGAGAGAGGGGTGGAGGGACAGAGAGGAGAGAGGGGTGGAGGGACAGAGGGGAGAGAGGGGTGGAGGGACAGAGGAGAGAGAGAGAGGGGTGGAGGGACAGAGGGGTGGCAGAGGGCAGTAAAGAAGTGGTAGGCTTAGGAGAGGTAGTGTGTGGGGGGAGAGAGAAGTGATGACAGGGGACAGAAGGGGAGACAGAGGACATGGCAATGCATACTGGAAAAAGGGATGAGGGTGTTAGAAGGGGGGAGAGAGAGAGAGAGAACGAGAGGGCAGGAATCGGGTTGAGGGGGAGCAGGAAAGCAAGAGAGAGAGGTAGAGAAAGAGACAGCGAGAGAGAGAGAGACAGAGAGGAGGGGGCTGAGGCAGGGGCGGGATGAGCGAGGGATGACCCACTTCTCTTCTGGCCTTTGTACTGCTGAGACTTCTTCCTCTGCTTGGCCACACTGGCAGGCAGCTCCCTGGAGGCTGGAAACACACACACACACACACACACACACACGCACACACGCACGCACGCACGCACACACACGCACACACACAGTCCAATCATTTATCTACCATGCCACATAATCAACTCATTCACCAAAATCCCATTATATGAACTGTTTACAAATCAAAGGAGAATGAGCTTTCTGAAAACAAGAACAATGCAATCCCTCACTGCACTGGATCAAGCCTCCCAGACATGAAAACACAAACAGCCACAGACTCTCTCTGCTCTCTCCAGAAGAGTCCGAACAATCTCACTGTTCATCGCTGCATTCAGAAGCTGTGTGGCATTTTGACAAGCCCTTTGGTGTGCTGTACCTGATTTATGTGTGTGTGTTTGCGTGTGTGTACAGTATACACGTGTGTGTGTGCATGTTTGTGTGTGTGTATCTAAATATATGTGTGTGTGTGTTGGTGTGTGTATATAACTATATATATGTGTGTGTATATACACACACACACACACACACACACACACACACACACACACACACACACACTGAATGGGAAAATGTGTCCAAACTTTTGACTGGTACTGTATGTGTGTATATATATATATACACACGTGTGTGTGTGTGTACTGACCCTGCACGGCGGGGGGCTGCAGCTGGTACCCGGTCAGCTGACACCAGCCCACAGGGTAGAGGTCAGGTGACCTGCAGTCCACCCACTGGTCGTACTCGTCCTCCCAGCCGTCAAAGTGGATCCGCAGCAGGCGGTGGACGATGCGCGTCACCGTGGCGACGCACACCAGACGGGGCTCCATCAGGTCGACGGCCTCCAGCTTCATGCCCACGCGGAAGCCGTGGTTGGGAACCTCCTTGGGGGTCACAACAGGGGGTACTCAGTCTCTGTGGCCTCCCCCACGCCTCCCCCACGCCTCCCCCACGCCTCCCGCACGCCTCCCCCACGCCTCCCGCACGCCTCCCCCACGCCTCCCCCACGCCTCCCCCACGCCTCCCCCAGGCCTCCCGCACGCCTCCCCCACGCCTCCCCCAGGCCTCCCCCAGGCCTCCCCCATGCCTCCCCCACGCCTCCCGCACGCCTCCCCCAGGCCTCCCCCACGCCTCCCCCAGGCCTCCCCCACGCCTCCCCCAGGCCTCCCCCACGCCTCCCCCAGGCCTCCCGCACGCCTCCCCCAGGCCTCCCCCATGCCTCCCCCACGCCTCCCGCACGCCTCCCCCAGGCCTCCCCCACGCCTCCCCCACGCCTCCCCCAGGCCTCCCCCACGCCTCCCCCAGGCCTCCCCCACGCCTCCCGCACGCCTCCCCCACGCCTCCCCCACGCCTCCCCCAGGCCTCCATATTACCCGCGTATATTCTGAATAATGCAACGAAAGACTATGAAATCGATCATTACAATTAATATATAACATGACTAGAACTTGTTCAGGAACTAAGTGAGTCAGCAGCGATGGGCCCTGCAGGCCTGGCTAGCCGAGCAGGAGCAGGGATGAGCCCTGCAGGCCTGACTAGCCGAGCAGGAGCAGGGATGAGCCATTCAGGCCTAACTAGCCGAGCAGGAGCAGGGATGAGCCATTCAGGCCTAACTAGCCGAGCAGGAGCAGGGATGAGCCCTGCAGGCCTGACTAGCCGAGCAGGAGCAGGGATGAGCCATTCAGGCCTAACTAGCCGAGCAGGAGCAGGGATGAGCCCTGCAGGCCTAACTAGCCAAGCAGGAGCAGGGATGAGCCCTGCAGGCCTAACTAGCCGAGCAGGAGCAGGAATGAGCCATTCAGGCCTAACTAGCCGAGCAGGAGCAGGGATGAGCCCTGCAGGCCTGGCTAGTCGAATGGGAGCAGGGATGAGCCCGGCAGGCCTGGCTAGTCGAATGGGAGCAGGGATGAGCCCGGCAGGCCTGGCTAGTCGAATGGGAGCAGGGATGAGCCCGGCAGGCCTGGCTAGTCGAGCAGGAGCAGAACAAGGTTACCTTGTTAAAGAGGTGAACTGGTGCTGCCGCAGAGCCTGTGTCCCTGAGGTAGTCAAACCATCTGAATGGGAGGTTTGTGTATCCTGCAGAGGAGAGAGAAAAGCTCTCACTTAGACTACAAGCACTGCACTGACCCCCCTCCCCCCTTCCTCCCTCCCCCCCTCCCCTCCCCTGCACGCAAACAGCTATTCAGACGGTCATTTTAAAAGTTGTTGTTAAACCACCTCCCACAGATTCAAAACACACTTTAAAAGTAGTGTGATGGAAGACACCAGGAGATGTCACAGTGTGCAGTGTAAAAGTGGTGCGGTTGAACAGCGTGGATGTTGGCTGTAGGTTTGGAGAGGCTAAGCAAGCATGAGGAAACTCGTCTGGAGGGTGAGATAAGGAGGAGAAGTGATATTTCCTGACCACAGGGCTTGCTGGAACGAAACATACAGATGGAGCCTGGTCCTGGTCGTACCTCGAGGTGGGGTGAGCTCGATGATGTTGATTTCGCAGAACCCGGCAGGGAAGATCGAGGGAGAGGTAGAGTGATAGCAGAAACAGTCAGATCCATCCGCCGCCTCCGAACCATCAATGCCGATCATGAGGTATCCATCCGCCAGGACCTAGATTCAGGGACATGAACAAGACAGTTCGGGAAGGGCTTGGAAGTCAAATGAACAGCAGCCTTCAAGAGTCTCAAAAGAACCGAAGGCTCTGTAATCCTCTCACAGATCCATCTAGAGGGGAACACTCTTCAACACACCTTCAAATAAATATTTGGGGATATTTCATGCTTTATTTGTGTGACAGGAAAGGCAGAAATAGAGAGGGAGAAGGACACTGCAATTTACCCAGGCTGGATTTGAACCGGGGCCGCTGCAGTAAGACCTCAGCGACCAGAAGACTCACCTTCCTGACGGTGGCCACACAGATGGCCGACAGGTTGAGCGGGTCGATGGCTTCTAGCTTCATCCCGTCTTTAAACCAGTCCCCACTCTGGTCCACGTCCTTCACCTGCGGACAAGCACACCTCCCGTCAGGTTCTGGATCAGGACCGACACTTCAGCCGTCAACAGTCGTCCTGATCGACTCCTGTGAGGCCCAGCGAGCCAACGCGTCTTTCTCTGACAGATATACCTTTGGAGGCATTTCTGCCGTCATTATTTTATGATAGCAACAGTGTGCTTTGGAGAGAACAGGTAATGCGGGGGGAGAGAGAGGGGATGACATGCGGGAATGGGCCCTGGACCGGATTCGAACCCACGCACGCCGCAAGGCCTCAGCCGACGCGGCGTGCGCGCGTTAGCCCGGTGAGCCACAGGGGCGTCCGAACGTACCTTAGCGAAGAGCTGCCCAGGAGCGTCCACTTGACCTTCGAGCTTCTTCGACACATCTGGGGGAAAAAAACGACAGGTCACAAAAGCTACGCTTATTACCCCTCGTGTTTCCCCCCACAAGGGAGCCGTGCGTCGATGGACTGACTAGCCAACTGCGGATTTCGGCTGACCGGATCGTTTGAAGCGGTGGCCGATGCTGCGCGACCAGCCGATGCTGTGGATGAGCGGGCTGTACATGTGGCACCAGAAGTCGTCGGTGCCGTCGGAGCACTCCTCGTAGACCAGCTTGAGGCGTCCGCCGATCACCTGCTCCACCAGGGCCACGCGCGTCCGGCACAGGTGGGCTTTGTCCACCACCTCCACGCGCATCAGCTTCTGGAAGGGGAACTGCATGCTCTCCTGAACCTGCGCACGCACAGGAAGTTAGAGAGCAGAGACGGGATGTCAGACACAGGAAGTTAGAGAGCAGAGACGGGATGTCAGAGGGCAGACACAGGAAGTTAGAGAGCAGAGACGGGATGTCAGAGGGCAGACACAGGAAGTTAGAGAGCAGAGACGGGATGTCAGAGGGCAGACACAGGAAGTTAGAGAGCAGAGACGGGATGTCAGAGGGCAGACACAGGAAGTTAGAGAGCAGAGACGGGATGTCAGAGGGCAGACACAGGAAGTTAGAGAGCAGAGACGGGATGTCAGAGGGCAGACACAGGAAGTTAGAGAGCAGAGACGGGATGTCAGAGGGCAGGCACAGGAAGTTAGAGAGCAGAGACGGGATGTCAGAGGGCAGGCACAGGAAGTTAGAGAGCAGAGACGGGATGTCAGAGGGCAGACACAGGAAGTTAGAGAGCAGAGACGGGATGTCAGAGGGCAGACACAGGAAGTTAGAGAATGCCTGTCAGGCAGAGACAGGAAGTTAGCCCATCAGAGACGGGAAGTATCGAGTATACCCGTCGGTGTACCAATGCATCACTGAACTGGACACGCACGCCTACATTATGGTACCATGCTGTGACAGTAAGTGTCCCAATCCGAATGACAAGAATCTGAATTCATCAAAAGAAAAGTCCCTCACAAGAAGGTATTCTTCCATCAACAATGACGTCTGTCTGTGACGTTCTGTAAGTGGTGGATTATACATCTGTGGCTCACCTTAGTGGAGAAATCAGGAGGCAGGGTCTTTGACCCTGTGAGACGTTTTACCAGGAAGGATTTCCAGTTGGTGCACTTGTGCTGCACGGCTGCAGAGAGAGACAGAGAGACAGAGAGATAGAAAGAGAGACAGAGAGAGACAGGGAGAGACAGAGAGAGACAGAGAGAGATAGAGATAGAAAGAGAGACAAAGAGAGACAGAGAGAGACAGGGAGAGACAGAGAGAGACAGAGAGAGAGAGATAGAGATAGAAAGAGACAAAGAGAGACGGGGAAAGAGAGAGAGAGAGAGAGAGAGAGAGAGAGAGACAGAGAGAGACAGAGAGAGATAGAGATAGAAAGAGACAAAGAGAGACAGAGAGAGACAGGGAGAGACAGAGAGACAGAGAGAGATAGAGATAGAAAGAGACAAAGAGAGAGAGAGAGAGAGAGAGAGAGAGAGAGAGAGAGAGAGAGAGAGAGAGAGAAAGAGAGAGACAGAGAAGATGACTGGACTGTGAAGACAGCCGGACCTGAAGGCAGCACCAGGAGAGAGGATGTGGTAGAGAGGACGCCCCTCTTACATGTGGGTGGAACGAGGGGCTTCCCTCCCGCAGCACACCAGCCCACAGGGTGGATGTCCGGGACACACAGGTTACACCAGAAGTCCCGGCTGGAGTCGCTGTCGAAGCCCTCGTACCGCAGCAGAGCCTTGAAGCCTGCGTGCCAACACACACACAGACACACGCAAAAACACACACACACACACACAGACACACACGCAAAAACACACACACACATGCAAAAACACACACAGACACACGCAAAAACACACACACACACGCAAAAACACACACAAGCACAGACACACACACTCATCATTTTGGGGGCTTCTAACAGGAATTGTATCCATGACTATTTATTTGTAAATTGGAGTCAGGTGGCTGAGCGGCTAGGGAAGCGGGCTAGTAATCCGAAGGTTGCCAGTTCGATTCCCGGTCTGCCAACTGACGTTGTGTCCTTGGGCAAGGCACTTCACCCTACTTGCCTCGGGGAGAATGTCCCTGTACTTACTGTAAGTCGCTCTGGATAAGAGCGTCTGCCAAAATGACTAAATGTAAATTATTCATTTCGTTATTAAAACACGCTGAGCAGTAGTATTTCCAGTTAACTTTTTAAGTGGATGTTTTTCAGTCTCTGCTCACCTGCCAGTTTGATGATGCCCGCGATCCAGTAGACCTTCATGGGCAGGCCGCTGTCTGTGTTTGGCACCTCCACCCTCACGCCCTCACAGATATCACCCCACGACGTCCCCATGGGCACCTGGGGCAGACAGGCAACACAGGCACAATCACACGCAGCACAAGCAGCACGGTCACCTTCTCCGCAGCCACTTCCTGTGGCACAGGAAGTCAGGTGTTTTGACATCTGCGAGGGCTGTCTCACGCCTGTGATGCCAGACCGCGGCACGGGCACTGTCGGGTCCCCGGGCGGGTCTGTGTGGAGTTTGCATGTTCTCCACGTGACGGAGTCAGGTGGCTGAGCGGTGAGGGAGTCGGGCTAGTAATCCGAAGGTTGCCAGTTCGATTCCCGGTCATGCCAAACTGACGTTGTGTCCTTGGGCAAGGCACTTCACCCTACTTGCCTCGGGGGAATGTCCCTGTACTTACTGTAAGTCGCTCTGGATAAGAGCGTCTGCTAAATTACTAAATGTAAATGTTCCCTAGCAACATGTAGAACCGATGCAGCAGCTCTCCTGTGCTAGGGAGTTGTGTGCTGTGAACTACAGGTCAGGATCCCCGTTAAAAGTAATAAGAGTAGGTAAAAAGGTCTGCTAAATGACTAAATGTAAATAGTGAAAGGAAAGCCAGCAGAGGTGGGCTGGACGTGTCTTAAGTACGGGTACTTAAGAAAGATTTGTTGGATCAGATGTTAGTTTATTTCCTCCAGGAACACTATGACACGTACTGAGGGACTCGCTGCACTTGTTGGTTAGTTCTAACTGATTTAACTGCTTGTACTCGCTGTGAATTATATGATTGTTGCTTGCTTTCCTCCAGGTACACTCTAGCACTTTCAAGGATCATGTTGTTTAATTGAAATGTGTTTAACTACATGCTCTCCTGGTTCCACCCGTTGGCACTTATTTGCTTTTCACAATGTATGCGTCATGTTTTGGCTACCCGCGATGTTTTGGGGCTATGTCGTTGTTTATGATCATTGACCTGTGCACTTTTTGCAAAGCTCTCTCTTGTAAGTCGCTTTGGATAAAAGCGTCTGCTAAATGACTAAATGTAAATGTCTGCTTACGTGTTTGAAACAGCTGACAGGAGCCCCGGCCATCTCCCCGCTGCCGATGTAGCGCCCCCAGTCGAAGGCCTCCACAGGAACCACTGCACCCAGCACACAGCAGCCAGCGTGAGGGGAACACAGTTCAACTCAGGGCCATCTGCCCAGCATCCACACACAGCACACTTCAAACCCCACCGCGGGTCTGGTTTTTTTTTACCACCGGGTCTAGCTTAGGTTTCTGGACTGGGAATGACTTTCAAATGAGGTCAAGGTCCTCCAGGGAAGAGGGCTCCTGATCTGGCGGTTGGGCTTGTTCTGGTTTTATGTGACAGAGCCGTGCTTTATGTGCAGTTTGGCCCAGCTTGTGCGTGGAACCCACCTGTCTTAGTCTTCACCTGGTTCTGCTGGTTAGCTTGGTACTGGGCGTAGGCTGCTAGTTTAGCCATGAGAGGCTGCTTCTGGAGCACCTTGGCCTTTTTTGTGGGCGGTTTCCCCTAAAAGCAAACAAACAAAACAGAAGGAAGCGACACAAATCACCACCTGTACCCGGAAGAACGTTCTGAATTGGTTCGAATTTGGAATGTTTTATCTGGAGGTCTTTGGCTGAGTTCATGCGAAAGCACTGTTGTTTGACGTCACCTTCGTTTCACCTTGCACCCATTCGGGACTGGTGCTGTGGCCAGGAGACTTCTCCTGCCTGGGTGAGGGAGCTGTTACCTGGAGACGAGCCAGTATGCTGGCTTTCTTCGAGTTGGACGAGTAGCTCCTGGAACACGACACGCTGCAGAAGCGCTTGGTTTTGGAGTAGAAGGCGTCCCTGACACCAACCATCCCACACATCTCACACGTGGCTGCGGGGGAACAAACGACATCCTTCTAAGCAGGCGGCTCAATCAAGAGCAACTAGATTATAACTCGGACATGTTAGAATACAAGCCACTTCATTTTGTTTGAATACATTTGTATAGCTTCGGGCTATGTTTCTGTTGTCCAAACAATAACTAACATCGCCACTCACAAGTAACCATTACTATTATTATCCATATTGATTCACAGCACACTACTCTAGGTCTATTGCACCGCTGTAGAAAACAGAGGAAAGATCCGGGTCCCGGGCAGGACTGACCCATGCCAGCTTTGCCGTCTGGGTAGGTGTAGACCTGGCCGTTGGTCTTGATGATGGGCAGGCCGGCGGGGAGCGAAGGCCCCACTTCCTCATCGCTCTCCTCGGAGCTGCTGCTGCTGCTGGACTCGTCGCTGCAGCTGTCGTAGCCATCGAACATCCCAAACGAGTCCCGCCTCCTCCGCTCCGAACGAGACGGTCGCTCAGCCTGAGGGGGGGAGAGGGGGGAGAGGGTGGGAGATGTCCACTGTGACAACCATCGACAATAGACAGGCCGTGTGCTATAAAGCAGATGTCAACCGCTCTCCTGACAGACTTTCACTTATGGCTTGTCTACAGGGTGTGCTTCTAGCTGAGCGGTTTGGAAAAACA
The DNA here is from genome assembly GCF_038355195.1 of Osmerus mordax. Classification (NCBI taxonomy): domain Eukaryota; kingdom Metazoa; phylum Chordata; class Actinopteri; order Osmeriformes; family Osmeridae; genus Osmerus; species Osmerus mordax. The sequence goes on along the minus strand of NC_090052.1, from coordinate 1,720,135 downwards.
CAATGTTTGCCGGCACTGCATAGCCCAAATCGCTTGTCCACTTTGATGACTTGTAGTGGATGCTATGTTACTTTGCTACAGAAAGTAGCAGTTGGCTGAGCGGTGAGGGAGTCGGGCTAGTAATCCGAAGGTTGCCAGTTCGATTCCCGGTCATGCCAACTGACGTTGTGTCCTTGGGCAAGGCACTTCACCCTACTTGCCTCGGGGGAATGTCCCTGTACTTACTGTAAGTCGCTCTGGATAAGAGCGTCTGCTAAAATGACTAAATGAAATGAAAATGAAATGAAAGTATCTCTCATCCTAGCAGGTGGATGCCAGAGTCACTGGGCAATGCAGACCCTGACCATCTGACATGGATACTGTGTTAGAGCTAACATGAAAATACCCTGCGTTGTGATATAGCAGAAATGTATACAATTAAAATATACAAAGTTAGGGAGATTACCAGTTCAACAAGTGTAACAGCCAAATGAACTGTGGCTTTACAAAACAAGCCTGACAGCGGTACACGCCCCCTTTTGCCCAGCACTTCTGCATGACAATAAGCTGCACTGAGACTAGAAGCCCAAGACTACATGGATTTCGGCAAGACACTAAGAGAGCATCGGGAATCACTGCAGTGCGGTTTATTCAATATGACAGGCCTGCCTTGGTATTAGCTGGGTAGCTGCAGCTTGCACACTCAGTGATACTACAGGCTACAGAGGCAATGCAATGAATGTAATATTAGACGGCCAGTCCAGTGTGTTTAGCTAGCCTATGTTTATCGAAATCGAACATGCGGCTTACTTACTAGCTAACCAGCTAGGTAGACGGCTAACTAGCTTGCTAAATATAACAGAAGCAACACTTGCTAGCTAGGAAGCACTGTCATTACAACCACAACAAAAGGAGTGAAATAGAATTACACAAGCGTTCCAGAAGCACACAACCCAAGCGCAGAGCTCACCAAATCTCTTGCGTTTTCCATCAGCCCTTCATGCAGAGCGTTTTCTATTTTCGCTAGACACAACACCGAGACAGAAAAGACAGAAGATTTAATGAAACCTAAAATGCAAAAAATAAACTCCACTTGCTAGCTAGCATATCAACATAATTATCATATTTCAGTCGCGCAGGCGTGGTGTACACACGCTGACTCCTCATTGGTCAACGGGTTCTTCTTCGTGGGTCGACTTTACAGCCTCCAGGGCCAGACTAAAATGGGTACTTCAGAGCCATCTGCTGTAGGCTGCAATAGCGCTAAACCATCAACACGCGAGATGTACAGTGAACAGGTTTTATTCTGTTCGTCTCTCAGCTTGATACTTTCATGATGTTCCAGGAATGTGTCAGGTACAGGAAGAATAGGCTGTTTCGCACCTTGGTTAAGGGTTTGTTATTTGTAAAAATGACTAAATGTAAATGTGTAGAGTAGGCGAGACATGTTGACAAGAATACATGTTACAAATACATTATTACGGATGCATTGACTTAATCATATATTTTACATAGTTACAGAGGATTGTTGTTTCCAGATCATTGCCACTCATAAAAATATACATTATATACAAATACGGTAAATACGGTATACACCTTTGTGATGTATCGCTTTGCGTCAGTAGTCAGTGTGATTCACCCTCCACAGTTGTACAATTCAAATCAAATCGAAATTTATTTGTATAGTACTTTTTACAAGCAGTCACAGATGGCTTCACATATGCCAATAGAACTGCACCTAAACCCTGAAGGGCAATGAAGGCATGCATTTGAGCCATCGGTCCCCGTGATTCAAACTGGGCTCTGAGATGTGTGATCTCGCTTTCATCTCTGATACAGATCCCCTGAGACTATGGCCTGAACTGGTTGTTTGCTTTGCTTAGAGACTGTCTATCTCCTTAACAATCCCAACAATCTTCCCCTTCTTTTTTTCTTCTTTTTTAAAGATGTATGCATTCTACTCAAAAGAACTAAGTGAATCTGCCACGAATTTAAAAAAGCCCTTTGTTTGTAATGCAAATGGCAATCTGTCCTCAAGTCTTTTGATGTGTTATCAAATCTGTTCATATCTAGGTGAGCATCAGACTGCTACTACCAAAGTATCTGGTGCCTTCTCTGAACAGGCTGAAGCTTGTTTATTTTTCTTTCATAAGAAATACACATATTTGAATTGTTCCCATGTTGTCTCTTTGAACAAACTTAAAGATTCCAATAAAGGATTTAAATTTAATTCATTTTAATTTAATTCAAGATATTAACGTCCCTTGTGGGTAATTTGGTTTGCAGACAGATTTAGAAAATGTGACTATATTTATAACATCATACACTGAAATTTGTGGATTCTCAATTTAACAGAACACACTTAGCCTAAATATGGTGTGACACTTTATCTCTGGCTTTAATTAAATATTTTTGATTGTGTGAATAAGCTACATTGAAGATGCCGACAGTATGTCAAATGCGGCATGTATAAACATGCTGACCACCAGTGCATAGCATCCTTGATAAAAAAAAAAAAAAAAAACGTTTTGGAGTCCCATATTATAGGACTTCCCATGTTAGAAGGAAATGATTATTGTAAAATCCAAGACCATAAGATGACCTCAGACTGTCATTTCCCCCGTGATCAACGAAGCTGGGGCCGATTTTATGAGAGAAGATTCGCAGCAGCGCCTGTATCAATTGTGGATGTTTTTCTTATTTGACATAGCAAGTCAAGAACAGTGATTTCGCTGAAGGAAAAATGACCCGTTGAAATGTGAAACGAATGCAAAGGACTAACATAAAGCCAGGAGAAGGTGTTTGACGGCTACTCAAATTTTTATTCTGCGCATGATGACGCGCTAAAGTACGTCTGTCTCCGCTTCACACTGCTAGCTAGCAGGAAGTATGTTGAATCGGTTGAAAAAAAGACCGATGAGCCGAAGTCGGTTGTTGATTCGAATAAAAAAACATGCCTAGTCTATGAATTTGCAAATTCTGCATTTCGAGATTAAGCATCATTCATACGGTTGCCACGAACGTCAAGCAAGGGGTAAGTTATGAGTCTAAAACGGCCTAAAACCGATGTTTTCCATCAATGGGCCGGAGCGTATTTGTCGAGATCTTTGTGTTGGTTCAGGCTAGCTCAGCTAACCCTGCCTTGCGTGCCACGGTTTTTTGCATGCAGAGGCGAAATGTCACCTTAGGCAATCAATTCCACCAAATCGCTGTCTTATTGTATACAGAAGTTCTTGCAAATGTAGTATCTCGTACGTATGTGTTTTTGCTACTACATAGTGGGCTTTATTGCTTTTGCAGCTTCCGTTTTCCTCTTCTTTAGCATCGTGGGGGGTAGCTAGCTAGCTTGCTAAAGGCGAACTCGGCCGCATATCTTGCTACCAGGCCAGTTTTTTTCCGTCGCAAATCTAACTGGTCTAGCTTCGCTAGCCGTGAGTATCCTCGTTTGATAGGTGGCTGTACATTTTAGTATTAATGCATTGGAGTATGCATTCTTAAATATACCCGTAAAGGATAGAAACGTCATATTTTAATTACAGAATAAAAGTATTTTCACACTTGACCTAAGATAGCTTGCTAGCTAACAGTCCAATGTTTGCACAGCTAGCTAGTTGGCCAAAATGAAGCTAGCTCGCTAGCACATGCTATCCACTTTGAAAAAAATGCTTGCTAGAAAGCCATTTTCTGGTGAAAATGGATCCCTCTTTCACTATGGAGTGGACCGTAAGATATGTTAATGTATATGTTAGGAAGTTAGTGTTTGATTTGTTTGCCAACGATGAATTTTGTAAACAAAATTCCTGCGAATAATCCAGCCGCTCCTCCGGCCTTGACGTTGCCTAATTTGGGGAGGCGGCCGATGGAAAAGAAGACGGAATGTCGCGGGGATCGGCGGTAAAGATGCCCTGCTTTTGTCCTACAAAATGCTTAGTGAACTCGATGGAAAAAGACAAGCCAAGGTCAGGTAGCCTGTTTGATTTGCCGCATTCTTAGGTCTGCCATTTGTTTAGAAAATATACGTTTCCACCACGCGAATCTTTCTTGCACGTTTGGGAAATTGTTCAATTGTAGTGAAACAACTAATCTCGGTTCTTATTCAAAACAACGCATGTGTAAACAGTAAGCAACGGAGAGTTTACGGTTAAATAAATGGAATGGACATTTTTTTCACAATTATAATTCGGTCAGTTAATGTCATGTATTATTAGCAAATGCACCAATAGGAAATATTTCTTTTAGTTTTCCTCCTTCATACACAGTAACTGTTTGTTTACATAATCGGACTCGACGGGCTTCCAGCTCCTGGTAAAGGAATGCAAAAGTGAGAGTTTTTGATTGTCGGCTCGGATTCAGATTAGTTAGTTTATCATGTTGTTGAAAATGTGTGTCCTGTGTGGTCTCAGTCTGTCCGTATGGAAGTAGCCTATCTTATTTGCGTATAGTATCATGTTATCATATTGTTTTATACTAAGTCAACAATAAAATGCAAACAAAAAAAAATCTTAAAATGTCATTATTTTCTAGAATGATGAAACCCATATTAGAATAAAGCATATTCTGACACATACACTTTTGAAGATGGAATATCACAGCTAATTACCATTTACAATATAATTTCTAATTGCAAGAAGCATTAGAATCTCACAGGTTTGCATTTGTTTAGATTAACAGGTAATCTAGAGACCTCCACCTCTACAGCAGAAAATCTATTTCACACAAACTATTTAACACCTGAATGTATGGGGGGGGGGGGGGGGGGAGGGGTGTTCTTAGTCAAAAATGTCCCTCAAGTAAAAATATGTATCTTATTCGTTATGCCACCTTCCACCCTTACCTAATACCATTTCCCCCTGTTATCAAAGCCCCTCCCCCCTCCACACTCCTGGTTGTATCCATCAATCAAAAAATATCTCCCACACCTTTTTTGTCCTTACAATTTTTTTCTCTCTCCCTCAAAACTGGGTTTCCCTTATCATCTGCTCCAGTGTAAACAACAGCTGACACACGACTATAGCGGACATGCTTTTTTGTGACGTTAGACCCATCTGGCTGTTTGCTACCCAGATCTTGATTGACTTGATGAGACTAGAGCATCCAGATGGCCCGGCGCTGAGGCCCGAGGTTGGGGTGCTTCCCCTCAGGGCATAGGGCTCTGACTTCCACATGCTAGCTGCTAGACAAACCCACGTAGGGCTGAGTGTCGATTCTGTTGAGGTGTCAACACGTGACTGGAGGAACAAATACTGGTGTGTCAATACGCCTTGTTGGAGTGACCTGCTGTAATTTTATGTTTCTAGAATAACTGGTTCAATGTTTGGTATTCTAGAGTAGTCCAAATGACAAATGCCTAATCTTATGATTTATGTATTGTTTTTTATTTAAAGGATTTAATGCAATTGTACAATAATTCTATTTCAAACGTAGTTTAAGATTTTTTGTACAATGCTGATCATGTATGCACCCCCCCCACCCACCCCCACGCAATTATCACTACTACTGATTAGGCCAACTTTTAATTTTCATCTTGTGTAATATGTAGTAATTAAACAATGAACACACAATCCATAATTGTTCAATAAAGTGACTTTATTGAACAATTTGAACAATTAAGGATTGTGTGTTCATTGTTTAATTAATATTATATAATATTGATAATAATAAACAAGATTGCCAATGTTTTTGTTCGCAGTAGACATCCAGAGGCTGGTCTTTGTCCTCGGCCACCCCTGCCCTGCCCTGCCAGGGTGGTCTTTAACCGCTGTCGGTGAAGACTGATCTTGCAGAACTGGCATTAATAGCATTCCTACACAGGTATCCTACCACTGTTATGGTATTTTGCCTTGGAAGTGCCAGCACTAATTTAAGAATATCTCCTTCCTTAATAGAATTGTTGTTTAATCTAATACCACCTTTATGTTTCCACAGTTTTTCTCTGGTGGCTTGACTGTGTCCAAATCGTCATCTGCCCGTCCCTGAATAAGTGGCCTTGAAAGGTTTAAGGAGAAGACAATATCTACAGCTCTGGGAAGGAAATGGCTGCCATCACAGACAGCTGAGAGCTAAGCCTCATCTTTACTCTGCTCACCTTTGCTGTGTTCATTATCTTAAGGACCTGATTTCTCTTAATATATTTGAATCACCTTACTATGGCAATGCATGACATGAGCCGTGCCAAGGGTTTCCCCTGCAAAGAGTGTGACATGGTTTGCCCCAGTACCCCCAGTCTTCTAGAGCACATGAAGGCACATTACCAGCAAGAAGAGAACGGAAGGTTTGAGTGTGAGCAATGCGGCAGAATCTACAAACACGCCGGCAGCTTAGCCAATCATAAGAAATCTCACGAAGTGGGATCATTCCAGTGTCCAGTCTGTACCAGGACTCTGCCCAACGCTGTTGCCCTTAAGAATCACCTGCGTATCCACACGTTGTCCCCTAGCGCTCAGGCTGAGGAGGAGAACGAGGAGGTGGTCGAAGATGGGGGCCACGATGAGAGGGACTATGGTCTCGCCCAGGACTTGTCCGATGGGTTTGGCCGCAGCCATTTGAATAACAGTGGCATGGGCCACGGCGTCATGCAAAGCCACGATCCCGACGATCACAATAAACAGAAGTCTCCTGGATCTGACGACGCCTGGGATCGTCCCTTCAAATGTGACCAGTGCGACCGAACATATCGTCACCACGGCAGCCTGGTGAACCACAAGAAGTGTCACCAGCAAGGGACGTTCAAGTGCTCCGTCTGTTTCAAGCAGTTCAACAACCTGGCGGCTTTAAATGGCCACGAGCGCACCCACTCCAAATTCAAGCCTCCAGGAGCTTCGATGGTCAACACGTTGCATGATTCTGATCAACGTCCACCGGCTCCTCAGAACGACGACGCGTCTTCCTGCTTTTGCCATTTGTGCCAGGTCGCTTTGCCCAACAAGAGTGACTTCCAGGAGCATATCCTTCTGCACAACGCAGCTTCCTCTTCATTGGGGCTTTCCCGTAGTTTCCCTGGGATAATGCCACACAACCTTAGCTCTGTCCGCTCCCCGACATACACGCCAGCACTTGGCGACCCTCTGCCACTTCCTCCTCTGCCTGACAAACGTGGCCCTTACGATCCCATGCTCGGACCGCCCGTAAACAACCCCATCTATACCTGTGCTTACTGCGGTGCCGGTCATCCAGATCTGGATAGTCTGAAAGTCCACTACCTGACCCATGACCCCCACCCAGGTTCGCATGGCCAGGAGGGCTCGTCTATTCTCAACACAGATGGGCTGGGCTCAGGCTCTCAGCCCTCAGTATCGTCACCCTCTGGCAGTGGAAGAGTGCAGCAGAATTCGCCAGATGATGGCGAACGACGGTTCAAGTGTCACGAATGTGGGAAGAGCTACCGCCACGCCGGAAGTTTAGTCAACCACAAGCGGTCCCACCAGACAGGTCATTATCAGTGTACCATCTGTTGCAAGCAGTACCCACACCTGGCAGCTTTGCACAGTCACCTTCGCAGTCATAAGGGCAGACCATCCAACCAGCCCATCAGCAACGACAGCAGCGACTGGCTCTCTTCAGAACCCTTGACGCTTGATTCCCAGCAGAGCTATGCGCAGGAGGGAAGTGGCGCCACCACTCCAATCTCCCTTCCCGGCAACCTTGGGGATGCAGCACACTTCGTCCCAGATGGAGGCCACAGCAGTGGCCTTGATTCGTTGGAGTTTCATGACCGATTTGATGGTTCCCTGGCTCAAAGCAACTCTGGGCATCGTCAGGCAGACAGACATATGTGCGCCGACTGTGGAGAAATGTATGGAGACATCTCCGGCATCAAGTCCCACATGTGCCCCCAACGCCGCCAGCAGCAGGGGGGGATGTCCAACGGCTTTATGGGGAACATGAACTACCACAGCCCTGGTGGCACTTCCCTCCCTTCTGGGGGAGCTGGGAACCTGAAAGAAGGCAGTGGGCAGCGCCGTGCCCAGGACCAGATGCAATACGGAGGGTCTCAAACCCACAGCAACTCCCAGGGAGGCGGGAAGAGGATGAACGATAAGGACGAGGATGACGACGGGGAGGTTTACCAGTGCTCGGTGTGCGGGAACCACTACGCCAGTCTCAGAGCACTGAGGAGCCATTTACGCAGCCATGCAAACAATCCTACAGGAGCGGGGCCATCCAACCTCTCTCCCAACGAGCAGGACTGGAGGATGATCTGCAGCACCTGCGGCCAGAGTTTTGCCAGGAAGCAGGATCTGCTGAACCATCAATTGGTTCATGGACCACAAAGACCTGATGGGCAAGCACAAGGCATGGGGGGAAACTCGACCAACACCAATGGCAAAATGGATGGTCGCAACCACATCTGTGTTGACTGCGGCATGTTCTTTGCCGATCGCCACCACCTGATCACCCACCTGTGTCCTGGCAAGAACAGGGGAGGAGCTCTGAGCAAGGAAGGCTTGAATGGAGCGAAAGGGATGACTGGTGGAGCTGGTGTTAGCGGGGGAGTTGGCGCGGGTGGAAGTCGTGATACGGGAGACCGCCAGGCCATGCCCGTTTCTGGAGAGCGACCTCACCGTTGTGACCAGTGTGGAAGAGGCTACAGGCACCCATGTTCCCTGCTCAACCACAAGAAATCCCACAAGACTGGAGTCTTTAGGTGCCTTGTTTGCCAGAAACGCTACTACAACCTGCTAGCCCTGAAGAACCACCAGAGAACTCACTTTGACTTGAAAAGGTAAAGTTTTCCTTTGAGATTATGAACAAATGTGTTGCAATCAATTATTTTAAGGAATGATCCCACAAAATCCAAAGTACAATAGAAGGCTCTTGCCAGGCTTTAGTTATGAGAATGCAATGTCATTAGAATCAAATCAAGCTCTCTTTAAATGTGTCTTGTTTCATGTTTAAAGGCGATTAATGAACATGAAGAAAACCTTGGAACTGTTTCGTATTTTCCAATGATGCATCTTCTGCTCCACAGGCACAAGTGTGAGGAGTGCGGCAAGGCGTTCAAGATCCAGAAGCAGCTTATCAACCACCTTCGCCTCCACGAGGAACACCGAGCCAAGGCGCAGGTGCGCGATCAGAGGATCCAGGGCGTAGCCCCCAACGGATCCCGCTTCCAGCAGGCCGGGCCCTCTCAGCTCCAGTCCATGAGAGGAGAGTCCTCCAAAAGCCAGAACCCCAGAGCATAGGGAGGAGGAGTCAAGTACCCAGCGAGGGATTCAAGAACGTAGGCCAGCAGGGATTCAAGAAACCGTTACTTCCTCGGTGCTCAGAACATCGACCCGTCAGAGGGCGGAAGACGCCCGTTTGCCATGTGACGAGTGCGGACGGACCTATCGGCATGCTGGCAGTCTGGCCAATCACAAGAACCTCCACAAGATCGGAGAGTACCACTGCAACGTCTGCAACTCGACCTATCCCAACCGCCTGGCCATGAAGAACCACCTGCGTCTTCACTTCGCCCTCAAGAAGCACACCTGCCAGGAGTGCGGCAAAGGATTCCGCACCCAGAAGCAGCTGAGCACCCACACCACCGCGCAGCTCTGCAAGGGCGGCGAAGGAACCAGCACTCAGATGGACTACGAATGCGATGGCTGCTGTGAAGGCTTTACTACTGCAGAAGAGCTGGCGGCCCACGACTGTCCCGCCCACCAGCTTCCCTCCTCCTCTGCCTCCCTCAACAGCTCCAGCCTCAGCATGGAGGGAGTGGACCTGGGCCCGGACGAGCGCCCCTACAGCTGTGACCTCTGCGGTTGCTCCTACAAACACGCCAGCAGTCTGCTCAACCACAAGCACACCCACAAGACGGGAGACTTCCGGTGCAACTTCTGCGACAAGCCGTACTCCAACTACATGGCGCTGCGGAATCACATGCGCATCCACACGCAGAAGAAGAGACACATCTGCCACACCTGCGGGAAAGCTTTCCGGCTGGCCAGATTCCTCCGCAACCACCAGAAAGTCCACGAGGAGGGTCACACCCGCTTCGGCTGCCCCAGCTGCGGGAAGAGCTTCCAGGGGAGGTCTGGTCTGGCCAGGCACCGCTGCGGGGACAACCAGGTAGGCAAGGAGGGCAGGAGGAAGGCCGCTGCAATCACGGGAGAAGAGTGCCGGTACACGTGAGTTCTCGTCTGTTGTTCGTGATTCTTGAAGTTGAAAATAGTGAAGATCATAGGTTTCTACGTGTCTATTACAGGTATATGATCTCCAATCCGGCTTCCTCGGGACCATACGCGTGCCGGAATTCGGATTTTTCTGAAGTTTGGACAAATTGATTAGTGGAGAGACCAGATAAGTCAACCCCGTTTGCTTTCAGTTAGCTAATATGCATTCGTTTCCTAGGTTTCCTAGAATCAGAAATGGAATTCGATATTTTTTTTTTGTTTTATTTTTTTCCTCTCCAAAGATTGCTATTAACTTGATATAAAGCTGATGTAGTATACCAAGTTAAAGTTATGATTTGTGTGTTCCTTTGTACTTGTTTTGATTGTAGTGCTCCTTTGTTTGTTATTCATGGTGTATTACGTAGGTACAATTTTTAAACTGGCTATTTTGAATTGTAATTGTATATTTGATCAGAAGGCCAATGGGTCTTTGTCAAGTGAAGTTACAGAAGACGGTTACAAATGGCTGGTGACAGCTGAGATGTATTGGTATATTGCTCCCATGAGCCCCAAAGGCTTTTGTCTTAATGCTGGTACTCTCAAATGACTTAGGTAGAAGTAGAATATTCTTAGTAGGTATTTGGGGTTGGCTGCACTGCACGTTCTTGTGTTATGATAAGACCATTTTATCTATTAAATGTTTTTTTTTTTTTTTTTGCATAGTTTTATTAATTTAAGGAACCACAGTTCTACAAGTAACCCGGTTTCATTAGCTTGTGACAGTGTGTATTGGGGTAGGTTTCTGTTTGTGCAGTGCAGAGAGCCACAAATACCTCCTAAGCCTCAATATGAGGCCCACACTGTCGACAACAGTCCATAGCTTCTCCCCTATTACCCACCCATGTTCCCCCTACATGATTTGCCTCAGTAGTAGTACTTCTTATAGTTAATGGTAAACCACTTATAGTCATCTCCAAAGCTTAAAGCCGGATTCAAGATCATATACCTGTACGTATGCTTAGGTTATTGTATGAAAATACAGAATGACCATTTAAAAGTTTGTTTTTTCACTAATGGGGAAAAAAAAGTGGTAACCAGCTAATTAGATGAACTTGGTTAGTTAGTAGTGGAATACTTAAAGACCAAAGAATCGTTGCTAATAGCCATTTTTTCTTTCCTTGCGTCTCTTCACAGATGTGATCAGTGCGGCCGCTCCTACCGTCATGCCAGCTCCCTCCTCAACCACAAGAACACCCACACCGTCGGCATTTATCACTGCGCCGTGTGCCTCAAAACCTACTCCAATCTCCTGGCCCTCAAAAACCACCGGCGCATCCACTCCGAGACGCGCCGTCATCGCTGCCCCGACTGCGGCAAGGCCTTCCGCGTCTCCTCTCAGCTCCAGAACCACCGCCGGGTTCACCTGAAGCAGCGAGAGCTCACCTGTGGACCTTGCCAGCGCAGCTTCCCCACTCAGGCCAGCTTTAGACTCCATCTGGAGATCAGTCACGGCCAGGCCCCAGTCCCCAGGACCTCCCACCACACCCAGGCCAGGGCCGGGGGCTCCTCAGATCTCGGCTGGGGGTCTGGTCTGGACCTCACCCTGATGCAGGCCCAGGGACTGGACCCCAACGGCCTGCCGAAGCTGAACTCCCCGTCCTCCCAGGGCCGCAGCCGTGGGGTGACGGTGAACAAGTCTCACGTTTGCGACCAGTGCGGCCGTGCCTACCGCCACGCCAGCTCCCTCCTCAACCACAAGAACAGTCACAAGACCGGTGCCTACTTCTGTAACTCCTGCCAGAAGGAGTTCCACAACCTGATGGCCCTCAAGAACCACAGACGGATCCACACCGAACCCAAACGTTATCAGTGCCCAGACTGTGGAAAGTCCTTCCGCGTGTCCACCCAGCTCATCTGCCATCGCCGCATCCACACCAAGGAGAAGCCCTTCTCCTGCCAGCAGTGCGACAAGCGTTTCTCCAGCAAGTCTAACCTCCGCCACCACCAGAAGGTGCACTGGAGCAGCTCATCAGCGCCCCCTACCATGACCATGGGCGCTGCCAGCTTCCTGGGTATGCCCACAGGCCCCTTTCTATAAGTTTGGGTAGGGGGAGGGGCACGGGGAGGGGCTAGTGGGAGGAACAATCAAATGCCAAGGTTTCTGGAGGTGCCAAAACACTCTTCCCACTCTCCTCTTCATTCTCTTCCATCTTCCCACTGGTCTGAAAGTGTCAGGTCTCCTACTCTAATTCTCTAGAGCAGGTTAGTGGTTTAGACACACACAGGTCCTGCATGCAACCCCTGACTCAAGGAGAGAGAGGACACGAAGTGGACTACAGATCGCAGCTCTGGTTAGGAAAGCCCCCTGTTAATCCATCCACACCACAATATGGCTGCCCGAGCTCTCCGACACGTAACAGCCGTGTCCAGGGGACTCCCCGCACCAGGACTACGGCTCACTCGCTCTTATTGTTAGACTCCCACATTAGATCCTGTCGATACCTCTTTCATACATATACTTCTGTTTTCCCTTTTCCCATGTTGTATACACACTAGATGACTGTAAACTCCTGTTTTTGTCCACTTTAAATACCGGTTTCAAAGAGTTCACAGCAAAAGATAAGACCATTCTGATGTCATTGTAGTAATGAGAATCTTATGAAGTCTATCCAAGGGGCTTATTTGACCAATATTTAGTTGTTTTTATCTCCATTCTGATATCTTCTTGACCAACACCCAATTCCCACCACATCCCATCCCATGTGTGATGATGATGAGGATGAGGATGATGATGATTCTTGGATGAAGCCTTTGCTTGCGGCCTTTATCTTGTTGTACTAAAGATGTTGACTAGTAACAAGTTCATTTCAAGTCTCTGTAGAAGTGGGCAATACGTCGGATAAGATATTTGAGATGTTATTTGACGATGTACATATTGAGGTTTTAAAAAGTGAATGTGGTGGTTGGAGAGAACCACATTTCTATAATTTAGAACGTTCCTGAGGGGGTTCTGCTCTCTTGTGAGGTTCTAATTGTTTTTTAACTTGTGTGTTTCTTGCAGCACGAAGATGAGCTTCAAACCTTATTATTCTACAGATGACAGCCTTGCTCGTACATGGCTGTTTTCTTTGTGACATCACATTTGTGTATTCCTCCCATATTTCAAACTGTTTTCTGGGCACCATGTATTTTCAACTTCGCGCAAATAGCTAACGTGTATAGAGGGTAGGCAGTGGTGACGGAAAAAAATAAATTCACGAACATTTAAAACAAAACAAAAAAAGAATAGCAAAGAAAATGTATATTGTTAGGCCTGTGGCGGCATTTGTTTTTTTCCCTGTATCGTAATCGTACTTCTGACTGTATTATTTACAGTACAACTTTTATAAAAAAAAAACAACAAAAAAACCCCAGATCATTGTAGTATGCATTTATTTATATTAACACTTGTATTGGAAAACGCTAGTCTTAGGATGTCTGAGTTTAGGAGCTGTGTTGTAACTGCCCCCTTCCTGATGCTCTGTCCCGACTCACCCTCATGTATGTATCATTGACATGGAGCCAAGCAAGATGGACTCCAAAGAACACTTGTTACAGTGACTGTAGTCCTCATTTTAAGTCTCAATTTGTTATGCTTTTAAAAAGATGTTTCTGTCCCTTGTCCAATAAAACAAGGAACTGTTCTAATGTGTGTTTTGATTGCAGTACGAAGATTAAGGAACTATTACTGAGATGTTTTTTGCCTTTTACAAGTGATATTGTGACCGTCTCCTCATCGTCAAGACTGGACTCTCCTGTTTCACAAAAAACTCACATTCAAAGGGATACTTTTGTGAAATGTCAGTGCATTCAGTCATCATTATTTTAAGTTTTTTGGTTTTTTTTGTTACACCTTTATTGTAACCCTTGTATTTATTAGTATTTTTCTTTATTTAATTGCGTTTGACTATTGGAAGCTTTGTGAACACATTCTTTGGGGCACTGGTGCTAGTGAGTGAAATCTAAAGTGACAGTGAAGTGATTTAGGAGTCATGTGATTTAACTAGACCACAAGACAAATGTATATTCTATTTCAACCCTTGCATTTTCACCACAATTGGTTATTAATGTCACCTCCAAACTGAATTTCGGTTAGTCTAGAAAGGTTTGGTTTGAACAAGTATAACCCTTCATCTTAAGTTCTAACTATTTGTTTCCATGCATATATATATATATGTAATGCTTACTATACACTTTTATAAACTATGTTTTGATAATTAATTTCTTAACAAAACCTGCCTAATGCTGAGTACTGAAAATAAATAGCTGGAAAAAGAGTGAAGTACGTTGTGAATCGATCGTCCTTTAAGCGCCACACACATACGTAGCTCACCTTTTTATATCCGTATGTTTGTTTCATGCGAGTGTTCAGTCAGTCTGGGTTGTGCTGTACTGGGAAAGGCTGAAGGATGAGGCAGAAACATGTTGGCGGAAGTATTGACCAGTTCAAGGGCTTTGAAAGGCTTAAGAGGACCAATGGGATTGCGTTGAGATTCAATTTCATTTGGGAGAATGACCAAATTGGTTGTCCGGCTGTGGAAGAATGGGTTTTTATTCCGAATTTAGAGGCATTTGGAATAGTCAACAGGTTTGAGTATTTTTTTCAATCCGACCGCAGGAGATCAGACTGTAATGCTTTGATCTAGTGACAGCGCACAGTTTGGGGGTTTTGTGGCCATTTCCGTTATCGGGGGTTGGAGGTCGTCATGGAATAGCTCAGAAACGCTCAGTTTTCAATCTAAACAGACATCCGAGAGGAGATTAGGTCGTGCCACACTTGGAATCATAAAATTAAAATTGGGATGTTTGCTCGCATTTTAGGTCTGGCCCATAAGCGCCGGTTTAAAGCAGATAAACACATATTTGGTCAAACTTGAGTCTAAATTCTAACACACCCTCTTTTGTACAATGGCCTATGCTCTTCATGTCATATTGTGTTGTAGTCATGTGCATTTCACCTTTCATATTTGCATGTAAGCAATAAAGTTTGTGCTTGACAAAGATCCAGGAGTGTTGATGTTATGAAATGTGTCCATTTAGTTAAATCTTCCTGTGACAGGCTACATGATCAACCTTTAGTCTTGGTGATAAAAACAATCTTCGTGTTTCTTGTGTAGTTGGTGACAGCAGGAACGTTTAGCCTGTATCCTGGTGATTTACCTCTTAAACAGCACAACGCTCTGCTTTGATTGGACGAGAAAAGACTATCTTACATCTAGCCAATTGGAAGGCAGGATGGTGTTCCCTCAGATGAAAGGTGTTTGGAAAATATTACACGGTTGTGACTGTAGCCGGCATTACAACTTGACGCTTCATGACTCCAGAAATAAACATGTTATTAGTCTTCATGACAGACTACTTCCAAAATTTTAGCTTACTATTATCAGCCTCAAATGGCTTCTGTTGATCAATGATTTTGAAATCAATAACTTGCTTGTGCCCTTTGTGAGAAAAATACAGTGTAGCTTCTTCATGTATGAAACTCTGGCATTGTTTGGATTTTTAACTGTAAACCTTCCTTAGTGAAATCACTGATCTGATTTGACCCGACTGCCAACAGATTAGACCAGAGATTAGATACATGATAGGAAGTAGGGTGCGTATGTCGCAGAAGTGAATTCTGAGTCCAGGATGAGACTTTTCTGTATCTGAGATATGTGTCAATCTGTCTGTGATGGTTTTAAGACCTTCATCTTTTCCGTTTTTCAGATGTGTCACCAGTCGGGACGGTAAACAAGTCTTACGTGTGCGACCAGTGCGGCCGTGCCTACCGCCACGCCAGCTCCCTCCTCAACCACAAGAACAGTCACAAGACCGGTGCCTACTTCTGTAACTCCTGCCAGAAGGAGTTCCACAACCTGATGGCCCTTAAGAACCACAGACGGATCCACACCGAACCCAAACGTTATCAGTGCCCAGACTGTGGCAAGGCCTTCCGCGTGTCCACCCAGCTCATCTGCCATCGCCGCATCCACACCAAGGAGAAGCCCTTCTCCTGCCAGCAGTGTGGTAGGAGCTTCTCCAGCAGGTCTAACCTCCGCCACCACCAGAAGGTGCACTGGAGCAGCGCGTCCACAGCCAGGCCCTCCTCCACCTTCCTGCCCATCCCCTCTCGACCCTTCCTCTGAGGCCGGGCAGGGGGGCACCGGGGCGTGAGACGGCAGGAGGGGCCACAGGATCGCGGAACCACCTGCAGCCGTCTCTCCCACTCCCCCACCCCCTCCCCCTCCACTTCTCTCGGTACAAAAACGAACGACAGCATTGTGACGTTGGAGTTGTCTCGCGGGTTTTTGGTGGTCCCCAAGGTGGATGGAGGGTAGGTGGGTGGGAACACTAATAGCACGGGACCACCCTCCATTGTCCAATTGTAACTCTGCTGGGATATTTATGGTGAACAGTGGAGGGGTCGGGTAATTACGTTATTGTATATAGAATTCTTCCAAGATGTGAGAGGCTCTCTGGTGTTCGGACTGCTTTGTAAGATTGTTAAATGCAGCATAAATAGGAGCTACACACCTTATTCTACAGAAGACGGGCAGCCTTGCTCTTAAACGGATAGTTCTCTAAATGTCCAAATATTTGGTAGTCTACTTTTATATATGTGGAAAAGCAGGTCTCTAAACATACATCTGGCCCTTTTCAGCCAGAGATAGTAAGTGGTGGACAGGAAATGTAGGGGTGGGATAGCGGGGAGGACATGCAGAAATGGCCCAAGCCAGAATCAAACCCTGGCCCCTGCGATAGGCCTTCGGCTCATCGTACAAGCTCTACCCATTGAGCCACTGGGGCTTCCTGGCTTTGTATTAATATGTATTATGTACATGTCTATTTGGGCTACTAACCAACTGTAATTGGTGTTGTTTAAGATTTTTGTTATTGTGATGGATTAGTAGACAAGTGGTTTTGTATTCTTAGAAGCACAGATGTACACTCATGGTCACTCCAAAGCGAATAGCATACCAGCAACGTGGGTCTCTGAGAAACCTTTGGTTAGTAAACTGTCCGTTTACCGGATGAACTCTTATTGACAGCACATTTAAACACTTCCATATTTAGTTCTTTGAGGACACTTATTTTTTAAATTTTTCTAACTAACTCGACCATTTACAAATTTACAAAGTGATATTGAAAGTCAACATCCTGTAAATATTAAGCTGGTACTGCAACTAGTTTCATTTACTATAATTATATAAATAGCGAATATATATATATTCATAACACTTGTAATAGGAAATAGAAAGCATACGTTTCTGTGATGCCTGGACTTTGGGTGCTGTCTTTCAAGTGTCCCTTTCCTGAAACGTTTTGCTAGATGTCCTGCAGAAGCCTTGGAGCGGAGGTCTCCAGCACTGTTCCTGCAGAGATACCCTCCCACAGGTTTTCACTCCAACCCTAATCTAGCACACCTGGTTCAAATAATCAGCTTCTTAACCCGTTTAAATCGGGTTAGTTACAACTGGGTTTGGAGCGAAATCCCACAGGAAGGCAGCTCTGCAGAGACAAGATTAGAAACCCCTACCTTCGAGTCTACATTTTAGGCTTGCCTATTAATTTGATGGGACAAAGACATCAGCTATAGGAGGCTAACCGATGTAACACACTACCATGGCTTGGAACTATCCAACCAAAGTGCCTACGGGATTCATGCGAAAGGTTTGTGACGTGTCTCTGACACGGAGTCACGGATGAAGGACTCTGTGAAAACCCTGTTTGCAGCGGCTGTCACGCGGCGGCTGTAACATAGCGACTGTAACACAGCGACTGTACCATAGCGACTGTAACACAGCGACTGTACCATAGCGACTGTAACGTGGGATCCCCTCATGCTTTGGAGTGAGACCCCGCACCTCTCTTGAACAGTGTTGACGGGATGTGGATCGGGTAGAGAGAGAACGAGACCGGCACAAACATAGCTTCAGAGTGAACGTTGACTATGTGTTTCTGCAGGCTGCCTGCTGACAGACCCAAGGGGATCCAGAAGGTGGAAGAATATTTTAAGGACAAACCTCCTGGAGACGAGGGCTCCTCTAACTGGGTCGAGTTGGCCGAGGAACATCCAGTCTTGTGGTTAGACTTCCACTGCGGCCCACACTGTGCTTTCCCCACCTTTTGGCCTCCCAAGGACCACAGCCCAAGTGCCACGGGACACCTGAAGATCTGGAGGACCGCATGTCCCAGCATGCTGTGCGGTCGACTGTAAAGGTGACTGGGTTTGCGAGCTTGGTGTCGGCCTCGACTGTTCATGGGCGCTGTGGCTGAGAGGGCGTCCCGATCTCCAGACCAGCTGTTGCTGTGTTGTGTTGTGGGGACTGGAGCCTCCATATTAACCAGCTAAGGAGCTGGCTGAAGTGTTGGAGGTTAATTCTGGAAACTGTACAGGCTGTTTTAAGAAGCATATGAAAAAGGAAGCTTTAGAATGAGCAGTGAGATTCCTCTGCTTACGACAGAATGACGCTTTGAAATGTATTTAAAGTACAGTGCTAGTTCTCCTGATAGGATGTGGACACGATGAGGCTCATGCGGTTTCTTCCTTTATATGAATCTTGATCATAATAGACTCTTACGACTATGCTCAAAATGGAAACGCTTTAGTATTAGTGATTACCGATTTAGTAGCTGTTGAAGAAACAAATTAGGGGAATATTGTTGGTGCGTTCTGTGTGAATTAAAATCCTCAAACATGTTTATTGTTAACCTTTTCTGTGTGGGTGGGTGGAGATAGATTTAGGTGGTTGTTTTAGGTGGAAAAGCAGATGTCCCCATATATCCTTATTTAATGGTCTTTTGAGTAACTTGCTATTGCATCCATATTCCCCCCAACTCGTCTTGCTTGTTTTAATGTGCTCACTTTACAATGTTTCACACCAAAAGCTCCACGGATCTCTTAAGTAAACTCCATGTGTATGTTATGTTTTCCCCCAGTTCTCAGTCGGGATCTGTGTAACGTTTGATCCACTTCCACTGCAACTTCACTTGGTCTTTGTTTGCAAATAAACATGTTTCCACACACAATGCTTTGTATTTATAGCTGGTGTATTCCCTCCAGACGGCCTTCACACACGAGTACGTTAGAGCTAACTGAGTCCTTCTGATGAAGGTGGAAGACCAGGTTGATTGCAGGAGATTACCGTAGCAACCAGTTGGTGACCTCACTAACATGATGATGTCACAGTGTAAAACAAAACGTGTTAATAGTACAGTTGAATCACCTTCACCCAGAGAGAGAGAGAAAGAGAAAGAGAAGAGAGAGAGAAGAGGAGAGAGAAGGAGAGGAGAGAGAAGCGGGAAGAGGGAAAGAGAGGAGGCAACAGCAATAAAGACAAACCACTAAGAAATTACACTGAACAATCCTTTTCTTTATTCATTTTTTGTTATCATTTCAATATGTCTGTCGGGGTTTTTTTTGTTGTTTTTATTTTAAATTAAAATTTGACACACTTATAAAAGACAGCATCTGCATAGAGTTGTCATCTTAAAGATCCATGGAGAAAAGGGGAGAGAGCGAGAGGAGGGGAGAGGAGATGGGGAGGGGGAAGGGAAATACTGGCACATCACACTAACTAAACAGAACAGCAAACAGCAGTACGAGAGAGGGAGAGAGAGGGACAGATAGTTTTTTACATTACGGTACGCACACATACACACACACAAAAAAAACGGGACACAAGTTGCATTTCCAGTCAAAGTTGTAGCTAACGAACGATCCAACTGTCCCCTTTTTTATTTTCAATCTCTCTCTCTCTGTCCTTTTTTTAAAACTCAGACAACCCCCTCTAGCTGACAAACGTAACAAGATGGAGGTCGTTTTCACCTGGCTGTATCGCTGTCCCTGTCACAGTCATTAACTTCTATATTCACTTTGACTGTGGCTAGAATCTGCCACCATTAGCGAGTGGTGGTTGAGGTCTGATATGATATCGTCTCACTTCTGCATTTTAAAGAAAGCCCTTTTTCTTTGTATTGCACATATAGGTGGGTTTCCTCTAATCAGCCACAGCCTAGCCTTGGAGGATGGTAACACAATACAGAAGGTCTGTCGTCTAATGTTTGGGACGATCCTTTCCCGGTCAAAGAGAAGGTGGGTAACAAAATAAATGGCGTCTTTTGACCACAGACATTATCCACCTCCTGTGCTCCCACACGGAGACTACGACACTTGGTAAGATGTTAATACTTACAAATAGAGGTATACTTGAACTGTCATGAGAAATAATTAAAGACAAGCATACTTAGGAGAGGTGAACAATCCTACATCAGCCCCTATATCCTTTGATCACCTTGAATAGATCCGAATAGATAAACAGGCAATCATAGGCATTCCTCCCCTATGCCTTCTCTTAATCTATAGGTGGAGGAATTGCCATATTGCTTATTCATGATCCGTCTATTCGCATCTACTGGAGAAGCTGGAAGCTTGGAGACCAAGGGAAAAGAGGCTGAGTCCCAACTGACGAAACGTCCAATCGGGCGAGTCTACGTCCCACACTGGCCACTTGATGGTAAGAGTCCCGCCCTTAAGGACGGGGCTGGTTTGTGACTAAAGATGGTCTACCGTGTGGAAACAGAGAGGAGGGCTGTTCCAGGTCTGGTCTGGGGTTGTCTAATATGTGTAGACACAGAGAGAGAGCTAGTGTTCAGGGTCGGGCCTTTGCGCTGCACACTGACGGAGGCGAGCGAGAAGGAGCGGTTAGCGGGTACTGTGTCTGTCTAGAGATGGAGGGAAGCACTTTTCATCAGAGGAACCTCTGAACCGAATAAAACTGGTGTAGAAGGTTTAGACTGGCACACAGTTGGTCACGCAATCCTATTCTGTCTACTGCCCAAACACTCCATATAACACGTATGAACTGAAAGGATATGGATGGACAGAACATCAGTCTGAAAGGGGGACGTGGGGAAAAGGACAGAGATCGAACCACTACACAACTTTGACAGGAACAAGTATCTCAGTAGATTTATACATGGACATGCAAGTCATTTTTTCTCTCTTTGAAGTATTTACAATAATTACATGACACAAAGATCCAGTTCAGTTTGACAAAATTGCGAGCATTCGATATTCAATATTAGTACTATTATTATGTTAACATAACTTCATTATTTCATTAAATCATTGCTATTATAATGACTCCCGTTCTGAATGTTTGATTCCTTTGCCATTCTGTCTCCCCTCAGGTTGCAAGGTTACTTTTCATTATAATAATATATTTGTTATCTATTCACTTTTAATTCATCTTAATATTGTAACCGACTCGATGAAGGTCACCTCTGAATTCTCTCTTCACGGCACCTGCCCTCCCCCGCCCGGCCCCCCGCCCCATTAGAACACTGATAAAAGCAATACTGTGGTGAAACTAGGAAAGGGTGCATCCAAATGCTAACATGAAGCTAAATAAAAATAAAATGTTTGATTGTGGCTATTAACAGCGGCACTATTATGAGCCACACAAACAAACGAGACAAGGGTCTGGCATGTTGTGGTTGTTGTTATTGTAATCGTTTTTAATCAAAGGTAAACCTCTTCTGTGAGAACAGTTTGAAGATTGACGTGAGAAGGTCGCAATGAAGACAGATCTACTGCTATCCAAGACACATCAATCAGAAAATGGTCTGGAATCTTCTATTCATACCAAAGCAGGCGTTGGGACGCCTGCCTGGTCGAGATCAACACTAACATCAGAAACGTTGTGGAGTGCAGTCATAGACAGCTACTGGGATGACATCAGTTCACAGTCAAGTTCAAACTCTGTCCAGAAGACGTTAATCCCACCATCTGACTAGGCTGTCTCCTGACACTAGCTTGATGGTTTCAGAGCCTTACAGACACGTTTATGCAGCTGTCGCCTGTGCGACCATCACAGTCCTTCTACCCACAACCACAGGGTGCTTTCTCAATGCGGGGGTCAGGACACCGCTGACGTCACCTCCACACCTCAAAACGTCCCACGCTTTCTGAACAGAGAGAGGAGGAAAGCGTGATGACACCGCTGACGTCACCTCCACACCTCAAAACGTCCCACGCTTTCTCAATGCGGGGGTCAGGACACCGCTGACGTCACCTCCACACCTCAAAACGTCCCACGCTTTCTCAATGCGGGGGTCAGGACACCGCTGACGTCACCTCCACACCTCAAAACGTCCCACGCTTTCTGAACAGAGAGGAGGAGGGGCCCACGCTTCGGGCTCGTCCCGGCCGATTCCCTCTCTGTTCACGAGGGCGGGCGTTTCGGGGAGAGACACGACTTCTGGTGTGGATCGATAAGTAGCCAGATGAACAGAGAGATAGTTGAACATGGCCGTCGTCTCTGCCTTCCCCTCAGGTATGGCAGCAGAGAGAAAGCAGAGCAACCGAGTGTGGAATCGGTGGCCAGTAAGCGGGAACTACAGGGTGCGTCAACTTCTACGTTTGAATCTGCATCGTTAAACCAGTTGACATGGCGATACGAATATGACACATGAAAATGTATAACAAATAAATAAAATAAATAATAACGGCTCCATAGGACGCAATTCTCTTTTCACTATTCCTACCACAAACTAAAACTACTTCCTAGATAGAGATGACTTTAAAAGGACAACATGTAAAGTCTATTCAATAAGTACTATTGGTTGACAGACCGACATGCATTAGGTTGGGTGGGGGGCAGAGACTTGGATAACATAATAACTTTGATACAACTAAAGTACTGTGATACCATTTCTCCCTTTGTGCTCTGGGCTGACTCTGTGAACACACGGGGCAAAATGCTTTGGTTTGAATTTAATTCAACAAATATAAATAAGTATTCTTCTTTTGTTCTGGTAATCTACATCGAACTGAAACCCAATGGCTATGACCCATGGACCTGCTGTCACAAAACAGCCCTCAGCTTTGTCGTGTGTGTGGAGTGTGATGCCACACACACACACACACACACGCCCGCGTCGGCTGCAGGCGTGCACACCCACGCACACATACTGTACACAGACAAACGCTCATGCTCACAGACACACGGACACACGGTACGTACGCACCAATCTTTACCAGGGTGGGAGGGGCATGCGAACGGCGGCCCGGGAGCTCACAAGTTGCAGTCGCGGCTTTAAAGACGATAAGAAAGTTTCCTCACAAGGACAGACGCACGTCGACCATAGAAGCACAACAAGCAGAGTGGTGGGGGGGGGTGGGGGTGGGGGGGGGCTTTGGAATGTCCGAAAATGACTAGCGGTGGTCTGGAGCGTGGGTGGGGGGGGAGGAGGGACATGTTGCACCAAACCTAAACAGCACCCAGAGGTCACCAGGGGGTTACCGGACACTCTCACAAGATATGGAGCCTCTGGATGAACCACACTAACTCTGGTGTATGTGAAGAGACATCAGGAACGGCAGCTACCTATATAACACCCTTGACCCTTGACCCCTTACACAGGATAATAGAAATAACCCATCGATAACTAAAACAGTGAAGGTGATAAGACAGTGTTTTCTTCAGAGTGTAAAGTGCGCACATGATCGAGAGCGGAAATCACCATGCAAACTCACAAAGCCGAAAGTTGCATGCCTTTCAGAATAAGGGGTCCCTAGCCATATTCCTTTTAAAAGAACGAACAAAAAAACTACAACGACATCAATATAACCCCATTATAACTGTACATGTAAGTGGTTGGACACACTAAATACACCAAAGCTTTTCAATAAACATGCTGGCCAGTGCAGGAATGACTTGAGAGACCACAGCCTCCTGCCGTCTGTGGGTGCTGGGGATGATATCTGTGAAGTATACCACTGTTTCTCCATCTGCAGCCCTACACCCTGACCATCTCCCCCTGCGCCCTGACCATCTCCCCCTGCGCCGGCACAACCACAGGGGTCTTGACTAAAGAGGGTAATCGCGAGCGCAGAATGGGATTGACAAATGTATATATATTGGGTCTTGTGTTTCTGGTAGAAAACAGTGACATGGGTTAGTCCTGGGCTGTTGCGGTTGCTTAACGGGCTCAATAGAACGTAATACCGTCCGTCTGGTCAGGACAAGCAGGGTTTGACGTCTCAGTTTCACAATTAGCCAGTGAGCCCCCCCCACCGGCCCGATTTATTGACAATATTTTCATTAGTTACCTTCGTTTTAGGGCCAAAGTGAAAGTTTTGGACCTCTTCGTCCAAATCAGATCATGTTACTCAGAATGGACGACAGGCGTCCTGCTAGGTACAGACTTCCTAGCTCGTTGTTATTTTCTTTGCGAGGAGTGATTCTGTTAAAATGCTGAGGATTTGTCTTCATTAACTTAATGCGTTTCACTAACTACATGAATCTGCCTTTGGTTTTTAACCGAACAACGTCAACTTTTGGCAAAAGCAAATCTCATAAACGTGATACAGTGACTAATTGTAAAACTGATAGCTGGTGCTTCACTTTGATTCTACAATATACATCTACATACTACATACTGTTGTCCTTACAATTATTTTGCATACAGGCAAAGGATAATCTACAAGAAAACACACATGATCTTGCTGTGGCTAGCATAGTCTGTCTGAGTTTTAGAAATGAACAAATAACCCCATACACTGAAATCCCATAAAGTTCCTTTAAATAGAAGCTAACAGGAAACTATAATTAGGTAACTTTGTGTAGGTTAGATTGTCTAATCAAACCAAATAAATACGCCAGCAATACAGTTATTGCTTCGAAGTCTACTGAGTGCAAGGTAGATGTGGATTACAGTCTGGGGTTTAGACAGACAGAACTGCATCTCTGTACAAGACACACCAAGACTCTCCTGTACGGTGGCCCAGAAAAGTCAGAAAACCTCAGCTCACCGTGCCTGAGACCACCCACAGCCAGGAAGGGAGGAGGAGGAGGAGGAGGGGGGGGGGGGTTGCTTTCTGAACTCTCTATTCCCCTTGCTCACGATTACATCTGTTGCTTTTACAGCGCTGGCATCAACAGAAGCATGGAGACCTCAGTATCATGTTGCCGTGTTCTACTACATGTTAGAGTCTACAGCAGGACAACACACGCGTCACATGTGTTCTTGGCATGATGTCATTAAATGTGCAATCACAGAGCACAGCTCTCACTCAAACCGAGCGATCTTCAGCAGGCTACACATCTGGAGATTACCACCCACCTTCAGGAAAACTGGATGACCTAAATACTGATAATACATAATGATGACAATTAATGTTGTACGAATGATCTGTCTATCTGTGTGGAACTGGATTATACCTGTACAGTTGGAAAACCACACCTCCCCAGATTAGCATCGCTGTTCTACTCACAGAACCCACCAGGATTATTGAATCTTATTTTTAAATGACAGGAAAGCAACAGCAAAATGCAAACTGCATCCATAAACGTCCATAAAGTAAATATGAGGCCAGACTAGTAGTCACGGACAGTTCACACACGAACACGACCACAGGAGAACGAACCACTTCCAAATAAAGACATGAGACTCTACAACCAGGGCTAGCCAGCAGGTCAAATTTTGAGATTACGTTACTCTTTTTTTTGTTTGTTTTCATTTCTTCTTTACTTTTTAATGTGTTCTTCATTTTAGAAACATCTGAAGTACAGGCGTGACAGCTAACATCTCTCTCTCCCGCTCCCTCTCTCTCTCTCTCTCCCTCTCTCTCTCTCTCTCTCTCTCTCTCTCTCTCTCTCTCTCTCTCTCTCTCTCTCTCTCTCACTCACTCTCTCTCTCTCTCTCTCTCTCTCTCTCACTCACTCTCTCTCTCTCTCTCTCTCTCTCTCTCTCTCTCCCTCTCTCCCTCTCTCTCTCCCTCTCTCTCCCTCTCTCTCCCTCTCTCTCCCTCTCTGAACTCCATCTTTCCGATCCATGGGGAGGAGTCCAGCTGGTCTGCTTCCCTTGTCTAAACTGCATAGTTCGACCATGGATCTCTCCCCAGTCCTTCAGTTTAACCCCAAACCCCTATCCCTTGCCTGTGTGTCTGAATTAGGTTTCGGCCGTGGACCAGATTAAGCTGATGGACAAGTGGGTCCCTTATCTAATCACAGGCCTGTAACCCTCCCTTCAAACAGTTCCATGGGTGTGGGCTGGGTTTTTGTCATATTATTTGAAATCAAGACACATGCTAATTAATGCCTATCCGCAAAGTTGATCCTCAAGTCGACTAATTTGACAGGTTGATTCGAGTGTTGCAACTACAAGAGCTCCCTTGAGATACTGTTAAACCAAAACCCAAGTCAGCCTCCCAATGAAAGGTGATTGTTGTACCTAAGAAATAAGCTCCACCCATGTACCCTACTCCCCTCTACAGTTTTTGTGCATTTTGCTCTAAAACTAGCTTTGCTGGAACACACACAATTTAGCAGTCAACCGCACTGTCCAGGAGACCCCTCGAAAAGAAAGAAACGTCAAAAAAATAAGAAAAAATAAAATATTTTCACATCATAATTCTTTACAGGTAGCTAACCCATGTGCTGCTTCCTATGTTCAATACATTTACATGTACATTGTAAATATTAGGTTTATTTTGTACCCTCTTTTTGTATACGTTATGTATTTTAGTCAGCTATAATGTAATGTCGGTTTTGTTCTGTTTTTTTTTGTCTTTGTGTTTTCAACCCCCACCCGCCCCTATGACGTTATCCTTATCTCGTGTTACATCGTTTTCTCTCCGTGTTGTTTTTCTCTCTGCTGGCTGTCGGTCATTGTCGTGGCGATGGCGTTCTCTAGAAGCCGAGCGTTCCTCCGATGGTGGACGCCAGGACCACCCCCAGGATCACGCAACAGATGATGATCATGATCTTCTTCTGCAGGGGGGGGGGGGGGGGGGGGGGGGGGTTTAGGAGAGGTGTTAGACTGTGTGTGTGTGTGTGTTTGGGGGGTGGGGTGGTTGAGTGTGTGTGTGAGAATGTGTGTGTGGGGGAGGGTGTGTCTATAAACATGTGCATGTGTGTGAGTGTGTGTGAGAGAAAGAGAGAGTGTATATGTGT
Source organism: Osmerus mordax (assembly GCF_038355195.1). NCBI lineage: Eukaryota > Metazoa > Chordata > Actinopteri > Osmeriformes > Osmeridae > Osmerus > Osmerus mordax. Next base: position 1,693,077 of record NC_090052.1, on the reverse strand, counting down.
GTGTGTGTATTCATGAGCGTGTGTGTATGTGTGTGTGTGTGTACGTACTGCATGTGTGTGTCTGTGCGTGCGTGCGTTACCTTGCGAGCCTGGCTCTGGTATTTGACAGCCTTCTTGGTGTCAGACACAGCCCGTTCCACGTAGTCCACTGAGTGCTCCACATTGTACTCGATTCTGTCAATCATCTCTCCCTGTCAGCAACACACAGAGTCAGCAACATCACTCGACACAGGACAGGCAGCCCAACAGACAACTGCTGACCACAGCTTTTTAGCTCCCTCACTCCCAATCTAAGTGATTCAGTCATGTGTTATTACTTATAGTATTGACCTGCCTAGCTGCTTACACTTCCTTTCTCTTGCCATTCATCAGAATGGATGTGCGGACATAGTAAGGAAATGGACACAAAACAGCCATATTTCTGACCGAAAGAGAGAGGGAGAGAGCGAGAGCGAGAGAGAGAGGGAGAAAGAGAGAGAGAGCGAGAGAGAGAGGGAGAGAGAGAGAGAAGACATTCAAACCCAGGCCAAAGCCTACATGGTTCACTTGTCCAGGGAGATACCGGGGCGCGCCAACAAACAATATATTTATTTTCTTGGAAGGTATTTTGAGTGACAGGGTTAGGGTTAGGTTAGGGAAATTGTGTACCTGTTTTGTTTTCTGTCCCAATCTAACCTTAGAACCAAGCCCCTGTTCACTGCAGCCTCCTTCTGACTTGTTATACCCAGATCCTCACTGTGATCTTACACATGGAGCACCAGCCTGCACTTCCTGTGTTCTGGCAGAGTGAGCATGTAGCTGGGCCCTGGCCGGGGGGTTCCAGAGTGATGGGTGGGGAGGGAGGGAGGGGGTAGGGAGGGAGGGAGGGAGGCAGGGAGGGAGGCAGGGAGGCAGGGAGACAGGGAGGCAGGGAGGGGGGAGGGAGGGAGGCAGGGAGGGGGGAGGGAGGCAGGGAGGCAGGGAGGGGGGAGGGAGGGAGGCAGGGAGGCAGGGAGGGGGGAGGGAGGGAGGCAGGGAGGCAGGGAGGGGGGAGGGAGGGAGGCAGGGAGGGAGGGCAGTGGGCGGGGCTGACAGCCTCTCACCTGGCTCTCCACCAGCATGGCCATGTCTACAAACATGTCGTGCAGCTCCCGGATGCTGTTCTCCAGCTTGATGATCTCAGTGTGTCGTGTCTCGATCTCGTTCAGGGCCTGCTTGGTCATCTGGGAATCCATCTTAATCTGGAAGGCCAGGAGAAAGGGAGAGAGTGATAGAGAGAGAGAGAGGGAGGGAGAGAGAGGGAGAGAGAAAGAGGGAGAGAGAAAGAGGGAGAGAGAGGAAAAGGGAGAGGGAGAGGGGGGGAGAGAGAGAGAGAGAGAGGGAGAGAAAGCAAGAGGGAGAGAGAGGAAAAGGGAGAGAGGGAGAGAAAGAGAGAGAGAGAAAGAGAGAGAGAGAGGAAAACGAGTGCAATCAGAAGTGAGGGGGTGGCAGAGAGTGCACTGAGCTGAATCTATTTCCTCAGTGGCAGTCGATTATAAAGTCTGTAAAAATAGCAATCGACATGTATTAACCTCTATGAAAATCACTATGAAAATCACCATGCAGACTCAAAAAGACGAAAGCTGCATGCCTATGAGAATAAGGGCTCTCTAAATGTCCCATTCATAGGCACTGCCACAATATATTTATATGATGCAATATTCTTATTCATATTGTATATTTCCCATTCCTACACTCTGTAAACTTTTTTTCTTTGCTTCTATGCCTCTGTTATTTTGCTTGTACTTTATCTTTATATATATTTTTTATTCGGATTAGATTTGACGCTGCTGTGTAGATTTTGCTTGCCAGGCCACAGGACTGTCACTGTCCTGCTGTTCGATGCATGTGACAAATAATCCACTTTGGCTTTAAAAAACGACATTGAACCTTTTCAAATAACACGCCAGCGCAAGTCTAGTACTGTTACATTTAGTCATTTAGCAGACGCTCTTATCCAGAGCGACTTACAGTAAGTACAGGGACATTCTCCCCGAGGCAAGTAGGGTGAAGTGCCTTGCCCAAGGACACAACGTCATTTTGCACGTCATTTTCGAACCGGCAACCTTCTGATTATTAGCTCGATTCCCTAACCGCTCAGCCACCCTGTTCAAGGGCATGCACAAATCCAGCAACAGAACTCTCGCCTATGCAGCTAGCTAGCCTGGCAGTTATGTTCATCTGTGTGCATGCCCTACGGCAGGGCCTCAGCCAATCAGAGCAGGGCTCAGGTGAGGCGGCTCTTACATCATCAGTGAAGATGGCGAGCTTGCCACTTTCCAGCATGTCCTCCAGCTCCTCGTTGGTGGTCGTTCTCCCAGCTGCAGGAGCGCGCGCGCACACACACACACACACACACACACGCAGACACACACACACACACACGCAGACACACACACACACACACGCAAGCACACACACACACACAAACACAGAAAACAGTTACAGCTGAGTGATGAAATGTCCACAACTTCCCTCACTGCTCTGTATGATGTGCTTTTAAAGGTTTAATTATTTAAATCAACATCCTCATTTTAGCACCACTCAAAAGAACAAGGGCTCATTTAAATAAACAGTTTGTTTCTGAACATTCCGTTATTTAGCAGACGCTCTTATCCAGAACAACAGCAGGCATCACTTAAGGCCCATTCACTTTATTTCTACATTACTTCAATCTATCAATAGGATGTTCACCAGACTGCAGCTGATATACATTAAGTATATCATATTGATAAACAGGTTCTGCATCAGAGATGGTGCTGTGTCCATGTTGAAAATGGTGTGTATTGTCTGGGGGGGGGGGGGGGGGGGGGGGGGCAGTATTTCAGTAATGCAAGACTAAAATAATCACTGTCTCCTATCAAGGTCAGTGTTACTGGGCCTGAAAATATCTGCACGTCTGCAGAAACCGAACAACACTGTTTCCAGTGTTCAGTATCAGTGTACACTAGTATTATCATGGACTATCTAGTCCTTTTGTTACTGTGTGTTAGGAGGGTTTGTATTTGTGTGTTGGTAGAGCGTGTGTGTGTGTTGGCAGGGTGTGTGTGTTAATGGGGGTGCGTGTGTTGGGAGGGTGTGTGTGTTGGTAGGGTGTGTGTGTGTTGCTGGGTGTGTGTGTGTGTTGGCAGGGTGTGTGTGTGTGTGTTGCTGGGTGTGTGTGAGTGTAAGGACAGGGTGTGTTACTGGGTGTGTTACTCACTGATCTCCAGCTGCCTCTGGATGCGGTCCTTGCAGCGGTCTCTGTACTTGGACTGCGTGGTGTTATACTCAGTCATCACCTCCACAAACTTACGTGACAGCGTAGAGTGCTACGGCACACACACACAGAGAGAGAGAGTAGGGAGGTTAATACACACCCAGATCCACACAACATGCCTGGGGAGGCAGATTTGCTGACACCGCCGTTCCGTAGAACAGATCGGTGGCAGATGAGATCAATG
>NC_090052.1:1557116-1684616 GCF_038355195.1 Osmerus mordax | reverse complement strand
CCTCTGCCCGTCAGAGTCGCTCGACCTTCATATTTACCTTTTAATTTTGAGCGGACTTTATTGGCTGTCTTCTTGATGTCAGCTGTGAGGTCCTCCAGTTCCTGCTTGGTTTCTGCGGAACGGAAAGAGAGGGGAGAACAGGATGAGACGCAAAATGAAAACCCATGTGGGAGATGTGTGGGACTGGGTGTGAGTCAGAAGGAAACACTTGTGAATGCTTGTGTAATGTATGTGGGGAGGGAGGTGTGTCATTGCTTCACCGTTCATCCATGCATGTAAGTGTGCACATATCTGTGTGTGTGTGTGTGTGGTGGATGTGTATGTGTGTGTGTGCGTGCGTGGTTCAGCTGCAGTGCTTGTACTGATTTATAACCGCTGCAGTGCCATTCAGTCAGTGAAACCAGCTCAGCCCTTTCTTTCTTTCTCTCTCTGTCTCTCTCCCTCCCTCTCTCTCTTCCTCTCTCTCTCTCTCTCTCTCTCTCTCTCTCTCTCTCTCTCTCTCTCTCTCTCTCTCTCTCTCTCTCTCTCTGTCTCTCTCTCTCTGTCTCTCTCTCTGTCTCTCTCTCCCTCTCTCTCTCTCTCCCTCTCTCTCTCTCTGTCTCACTCCCTCCCTCCCTCTCCCTCTCTCTCTTCCTCTCTCTCCCTCCCACACAATCACTCAATCTTTTCTTCATCCTCCTCCTCTCCATCCTTCGCCCCCTTGTTCCCTCTATCACTCCTCCCTGCCTCCTCTACGAGCCCCCCATAGTTATATCTAGTTCATAGTGTCTGTGTTGCAGACCACTGACAACATGTACCAGACAACATGTAGCTAGCTGGTAACACAAAACCATAAGCAGAATCGGTTAAATGACGACCAATTAAATGCGTCCACCTGTTGTCATATCTGTCTAATGAGTTTATCACTTGATTTTTCTCCACGTTGCAACTTGGCAGGATGACCGTTTGGTAAAGGAAATGTGTTTTCATAGATGAGCAGAAGTTAGGTCTGATCTACAGATTGAGGGTGTTGTCGACTCTAAATCTAAAGAGAGGATCAGTAGCTGCTTGGCTGCGATCAGCCAACATCCAGGACTCAGGACCAGGGGATCAACTGCCAGACACAGTCAACATGTAACAACGTTTCCTGGCAGAGTTTCACCAACAGTCCCAATTAATAGTCTTGGTGAATTGTATATAGGATATGAAAAGGTTGGATGGTTGATTCAATTTTTCTAATTCTTACCTTGTTAATTAGTGTTGTTATTGTTGATAAGTATAGCAGCTCATATAGGTTAGGATTAGGATAGGTGGAAAGAGATTTTAAAGAGGAACAGGACCCAACAAGTCCAATAGTCTGTACTTGTTACAAATGGCTGAACTTGAACTAATCCAAACACACCTACGACAGACACTTGAGAAATGACACGCACACAGAAACAAACACATCATCATCTTCTAATTTTATCCACACATTAGGATATTAAATTACAGACATCACAGTTGAGTACTGAATCAACACTGAAGCCTTTTTCATTTGGGTACATGTGATGGGTGTATGTCTAGAGCCAATTAGTGCTAATCAACATGTAATTACGAGGCTAATTCAGTATAATTCCTTGCTAGCTGTTATCAACAAACAGACCAGACAGTATTGAGTTGTGTCTGGTATTTAACAGGTTAACAGCGTTATGTGTGTCCTGTTTTAACAGGAAGTGTCACTGTAAGGATGTTAAAGGTGTCCTGTTTTAACAGGAAGTCTCACCGTGAGTATATGAAAGGCGTCCTGTGCCAACATCGGGCCTTTACATTGTGTCTGTCCATCGATTCTCCCAAAACAAGACGTGTCCTATGTCACTGAACTGGCAACTCATATTTGCACACAGCAACACCTCTGCAACGGGTCAATACTGCCTGTCTGGGAGCGGCACCTGCAGCTATATCTCTAACACTCCCGCCATGACTACACACACGCTCAGGGGCGCCGCAGAGATATTTGGACCCCTCCCCATTTTGGTTATGTCTGTTTTTTAATTCAACACATTGAATTCAAAGCTTTTGGAGGGTCAGTGCCCCTTTAACACGCCTGCACACTGGGGCCCTGGGTAGTCAGCGCCCCTTTAACACGCCTGCACACTGGGGCCCTGGGTAGTCAGTGCCCCTTTAACACGCCTGCACACTGGGCCCTGGGTAGTCAGTGCCCCTTTAACACGCCTGCACACTGGGGCCCTGGGTAGTCAGTGCCCTTTAACACGCCTGCACACTGGGCCCTGGGTAGTCAGCGCCCTTTAACACGCCTGCACACTGGGGCCCTGGGTAGTCAGTGCCCTTTAACACGCCTGCACACTTCTCTCTACTGGAGTTCTCCAGGCTTAGTTTATAGATTTGGGCTTTTTGAGACTAATACCTCCCCACCCGGGTAGCTACATAAACAATCATGCGTCAGATAAAACCTACAAAGAACTTCAACAGTAGATCTGGGCTGCAGCCCTGTAAGCTGTCCTCAGAGGCAGAGGTGTATTGATTGAGTTCAGCTGTTGAAGTTGGGGTTGTCCAGTTGACACCGTCCGGACTAATGTGAGGATCGATTTCTGTATAACCTTCACATTTATAGGACATCCTCAGGATTTTCATCTACTTTTTTTATGCTGTAAGGACCATGTTGGAAAAGGAATCAAGAGAGAGAGAGAGACAGAGAAAGAGAGAGATAATAGAGAAGAGAGAGCGACAGAAATAGAGAGAAAGAGAGAGAAATGAGAGAAAGAGAGAAAAGAGAAAGAGAGAGCAACAGAAAGAGAGAGAAAGAGAGAGGAAAGAGAAATAGAGAAAGAGAGAAAGAGAGAAAGAGAGAAAGAGAGAAAGAGAGAAAGAGAGAAAGAGAAAGAAAGAACATTTCCTTGTTGTCCCTTTGCTAAATCTACTCTGATTATAGACCTCAAACATTCACAATTCATTAGAAAACAGCTTAGTAGAAGCTGAATAACCACCGTCTGCAAAGTTGGTTCTGACGGATGCTCGTAGGCGTGCATCCGCATAGCCTACGTGTCCCAGCATGCATTATTCAATAATGTACTTTAGGATGCATTTTAAATTGTTCTACAGAGCATCCAGATGTTTTAAATATATAAAGGAACTATTCAGACTGTGTGCTACACTAGTTCAATAATTAATTGAATGTTATGAACAGAATATTACTTCTAATTTCATTATATGAAGTGAAGAAGTAATATATCAAACACATTAAAACCAGACATCAACAATACACAGCACAGGACAAAACAAGTACTGGTTAACTAGTTAACCAGTTAACCAGTAACCACTTAACTCACTCACGAACACTCATCGCCATTAACTAGTCCGCTGAGGCGACTTCTTCATGAGGCATGCATGGAAAGACGAAGGGTGAAAAGACAAGAAGGAAACACACACAAGAAGAAGAAAAAAACAGCATTCTCATAAACGGACCACATAACATAGGACATGAACGTGCAGAACAACACATATAAAATGTTGAAATCATAAGGCAGAAATAGCATGCAAACACAATGCGAGGTTGGCGCTGCATGCATAATCCGGTGCACGTGAAACGGAGCATAATTCTGGACGATTCCGTGATGGGGGAGAGGGCCGTACAGGGTGAATCGACCCAGACTAGCGCCTGTCTGACTGAAGCTAGAGCTAGCCACGAAACACGTCTGATGAGGCCCTGGTGTTAGCACTGAGAGTTTTGCTCAATCCAGTTGAGTCACATGCAGTCTAGGTCACAGAAAACTGTTCGGGACATCTCATCTACAAAGCAGATCATTATAAAGAAGCCATTTTCTGGATAAAATCTCTGTCTTTCTCTTTCATGGTTTTCCACTAGACGATAGAGGCAGTTTCTGTTTTAATGTGAAGCGTAGTCCGATTTTAGAAGCTGAAGTTGTAGAGCCATATGATTAGATTTACTAACCCATTTGGTAAAAAAGGCTGAGGACCATCATTTAATATTCAAGAGAATATTGTGGTTTGATCATTAAAGCTTGTTAAACGTTTATTGAGCTTGGATGCAGCTCATGAGGGCATGGTGAATAGTGATACATGTTGACTTATTTTAGCGGCCTATACAGGATCAGAAATGTCATAAATGGATTAATCATCTATTTCATTTACGTAAATACATATGCATGTTCATGACTATACACACCAACGCACAATCGTTTCAATCCAGTTCTAGGTTTTTGTCCTACGGCTCCAGACTTTTTCACATCTGAGAGTTTAAGTATTTTTCTAGCCTACTTAATATATATCTGAGTAGCGATACGTTCTTGTTGTTGTTTTGCAGTAGGCAGTATCACACAGTTGGAAAGCAAAACTGCAAATGAAACTCCACAGTGTGAGCTAATAATAATAACTGGGTCAGTTCTATGGATGATTTAGGGGATGTGTTTAGTTGTGTGCGTGGACCGAGGGAGAGCGTGCGATTGGCCGGGACTTACTTTCGTCAGGATTGGGTGCTGCAAGATGGCGCTGTGCTGCTTCTTAACCTGTTCCACATCCTCTGACAGCTTTTCTATACAGCCCCGGATCTCTTCCACCTGCGCAGGAAACATCAGCGTGTTAGCTTGCCGGCTGTGTGTGTGTGTGTGGGTACTGTATGTTCCATATCCTTGAGGGTTTAAGTTGGTTTGACGGGCAGTTCTATGGGTGTTTGTGAAGCCCTCTGTGACATGGCTAGCGAAACAGGCTACACAAATACATTTGATTTGATCCACGTTTCAACTGATTGACATAAACTGGGGAAGCCAGAGCCGAGAACAAGCGTTTCCTGTTTCCTGTTTCTCCTCATAATTGGACATTAGAAGCTTTTTTCTCATCTCGACCTGCGCTCTCCTCACGGGCACAGTACAGGTTCTGTGTTGTGTGGGGGAACCAAGGACTACGGACCCTGCGACGGGCCAGGGAGTCAGATGCTGAGTCATTGGCTGGCAGGAGGAGCGAGTGGATTGGCTGGCAGGAGGAGCGAGTGGATTGGCTGGCAGGAGGAGCGAGTGGATGGCTGGCAGGAGAGCGAGTGGATTGGCTGTGTGGGCTGACTGACAGAGCAGCCTGGGATCTCAGCCCTCAGGCCAGCGCTGTGTCTGCTGTCGACTGCTCATGGTCATGACCTCCAGAGCTGCGTTCTCCTGGTTGGACACCAGAACCTGGGATGGTCCTGGTTGTGTTGGGCAAACGGGGAAATTTTCTGCATCATTCTGTACGGTCCTGTGATGGAGGAAAGTGTCTTGCAGGGTGTATCTGTGCATCTGTGAACCTCTTTATCTTGCCTACAGAATTTCCCCACCTAGGGATGAATAAAAAGAGTTTTCTAATCGAATGTTTCCCTTATCTCTGGTTCCATGTGTGCTGTATTTTGGATGTGGGGACATTTCAGGGAAAATACTGTGTTGGAGTATTTTAGCTGGCAACTAAGCTTTTGCGTTATTTGCAGACAACAGCAGATATTCTCTCTGCTGCTGCGCTCTGAATCCCAGATGGCTGTCTGTGGCAGGAGGAGTCCTCCCACAGTCCTTCATCCCGTCTCCTATCCAGGGTCCAGAAGCCACATCCTGATACAGACATGGGGAAGAAAAAAGACCGCTCCACAGTGTGACTGTAGCTGTGTGAATACTTCTGCATAAGCCAGGGCGGTTTCCAGTGACTATTACACTTAAAACCTAAACCAAGCTGTGCCCAAGTTCATTTAATCCACCTTCCGGATTCCTGCTAGGCTTGGTAAAAAAAAAATATATATATTTCCTCCTGTCTTGACACAAGTTGAGCAAGTTGAGTTGAGGCCAGCTCTGAAGGTGGAAAAGAGTACAGCTAAGCCTGGTTTAATGACTACACTACCCAGCAGCCTTGCAGACAGGTGTTTAGAATTACAACCCTCCAGGGTCTTAAAACCCGCTGATTCACTGTCCTGCCTCGTGCTCATGCTGTGATTGGCCAGAGAGAGAGGGCTCACTTGGTTTCTCATCTGCAACGGTTGATTGAAAGGCAATTCATCACCAATATTGGGGACAGTTAGTCTGTTCATCGCTGCACTGACAACCAATAGAGTCTAATCGAGTCCATAAAAAGCTATTACATAAGTCGTCTACACTAAAACTCTCCTTCAACAGCAAAGATTAAAGAAGTATAGTCGATGACGTGGCTTATTGTGTGAAATAGGTTCTTTGGGGAGAGCAGCAGTTTGTAGGAGCAGTCGGCATGAGACACGGTGAGTGTTGCAAGGTGGTCGGAGGCAGCTGGAGGTCAACATGAACAGTATGCATCTCCACAGTCTACAGCCTCCACTGCCGACAGCATGGAGGCACTGCAGTCTCACGGCATTAGGGAGAGAAAGGTCAACGTCTCTGGTGCGCCGGACAAAAACACGAGAAACCTAGGGGAAGGACTCGGCCGCTGTTACGACCCCCCCCCCCCCCAACACACACACGCTCTCTCTCTCTCTCTCTCTCTCTCTCTCACTCACTCTCACTCTCACTCTCTCTCTCTCTCTCTCTCTCTCTCTCTCTCTCTCTCTCTCTCTCTCTCTCTCTCTCTCTCTCTCTCTCTCTCTCTCTCTCTCTCTCTCTCTCTCTCTCTCTTTCTCATACACACACACACACACTCTCTTTCTCTGTCTATCTTACACACACACACACACACACACACACACTCTCTCTCTTTTTCTCTCTCTCTTTATCTCTTTTGCATCACACATACACACACACATTCTCTCCTTAACATGCCCGCTACTGGTTCACCAATTAGTATGCAAATCACTACAATTTCCCCTGTTAGAACACACCAAACAGGGTTCTGCTCTATTTGCATGCATGGCTCCTCCCCTTTGCCTCATAGCACATGTCCTTGGTACATGGGCACGAGTACTAGGGCAGTTACAGTGACATCCTCTGGTTCAATCCTCCCAAACCGCTCCAGAAATACTCGTCTGTGATGCTAATACGCTGACACACAGTGGAACCCAGTCAGATGCTAGCTGGAAGGAAGCTTCCACCCACTGGGAGGTTAGTGTCTCTCTCCTGAAGGTCATCTGAAATGTAACACTGCATTTGTAATAATTTGCCAATAAACCGGTTGATTTAATGGAAGGCGTGTTTCCTGTGTGGTAAGTTGTTCTTAATCCTGTGCAGCATCCTGTAATAACTGTTGTAAACAGGGAACGAAGGCTGAGCGTTAAAATGCTTAACGTTCGTTAAATGCAGCTCATATCCTCAAGCTGTACGTCATCAGCAGCTGTTAGTTTACTGTTATGAAAGTCGCTGCTGTTCCCAGACGTGGTCTCACTCACCTGCTCAAAGAACTCATCCATGAAGTGGTCTCGGTCCACCTGGACCACCTCCTCATCGTCATCGCTGTCCTTGGCCTGGAGCGGGGGGGAAAGAGGGGGACAGGGTTAAACTCTGCCCACACATCACCCTGGTTACGGTTGAACTGTGTGTACATGCTCTCTGAACATGGCGTCCTGTGTACACTCTAGATAACACGTACAGCGACGTCTACAGACAGTGGCGGACAGGGTGTTTAAGTTAGAGGGGGTGTAGAACAGAATGGTTGTTGTGTATCATACTCGTGTGGAGAAAGGGGAGGGGGGGGGGGGGATTGAGTTTGGATTGGACCATGGGGGGCTGGGACTGTTGGTGGTCACACTGGGTGATGGATTGGGAGTGACCCAGGAGAAAACGTCTGGTTGATCCCAACGTCACACACACACCGGGCCCTCGACGACATAGAATGACGCTCGCTCCATCACTGACCAGAGGAAGGTCAGGAGAGAGAGAGAGAGAGAGAAAGAGAGAGGGAGAGAAAGGGAGAGTGAGAGAGTAAAAAAGGGGGAGAGAAAGAAAAAGAGAGACAGCAAGTAATAAAGAGAGAGAGAGTAAAAGAGGGAGATAAATGGTAGTGGAAAGGAAGGGCACTGGTCTGAGGTAGACCAGGGGCTTGCAGCCATGTCTGGTCTGAGGTAGACCAGGGGCTTCCAGGGGCTTGCAGCCATGTTGTTTCCCCCCTTTCAGGGAGATGACCATGACACAACACAAGAATTTTACGCAAGTATTATAAACAATGGCCAAAACGTCCAACTGCGTGGTCGTACAAAGGTCCGAAACAGCCATTTCATTATTCCACCGCGCAAACAAGACCGTGGAAGAGCAGAAATTGAGCTGTCATCTGTTGGCAAACAGAGGAATTTATAAAATGGCAGCCACACTGGGGGACTGTAGCTCGTATGTTTGGTCGTCGTTACCGTGTCTGCTGGCCAGACGGGAGGAGAGCGGAGTCCTCCCAGCATCCTGCCGGCGACAGCCAGGGAGGGAGGGGGGGGAGGGAGGGAGGGGGGGAGGGAGGGGGGGGGGTGGGGGGGGAGCGGAAGGGGAGGGGAGGAGCTCAGCCTGCAGACTCAGGCACCGCTGGGTGTGGGACTGGAGTGCTGCAGTCCTGATGGTAATGGACAGTTAACCCTTAGCTGCCTTCAGATGCTGGTGAGCCTCTCTTCACCCGGCCTCCAGGCCTCCACCGCCCCTACCCCTGTTCCTACCAACCCTGCAGCAAGACATCAGCTCCACCCCTCGGCCTCCAGGCCGCAGACTGTGACCCTGGCCTCCCCTGTCATCCTCTGCCCCCAAGACACACTCAAGTCAGCCAGCCTGCCGTGAGAGAAGCGGCCCCAGTCAGACCTCAGAGGAAACTTACGCATTCACACGCGCATTCACGATGACGTCCGACGCAGCGGTCACACGACAAAAGACAGGGTTTTGGTCAAAAGGCATAGAGTTTGTGCATGAGGTTGTGAAATGGAATAATCTCAAAGGAGTATTATCCTGGAAAGATGAGCTTTAGCTACTTAAGAGAAATCCCTCTCGCGCACAAATGAGAATCTCTGAACGCCCCCTCACACCGAAAATAAAACGGCCGCTCCATGTGCAACAAGCCTTGCACATGGACTCTGTGGGCACAAAAAAAAAACTCTGTTCCATATGTGCAGTGTGACAGAGCCAGGATCGCCTTAAGAGAGGGAGCAGTCTCGCATAGTCACGCCAACATCCAAGCGAGAGAACCGTACGATGTTCAATCAGAATCAACAAGCGGTGGCGCTGCCACAGGAAGCGTGCCCCTCCGTCAGACGAGCCTGTGTTGGTTCACACCGCGCTGGGTTCCCATCAGGGGCCACGGTTCTGGAACAGCCTCTCATCTGCATGTGTGGGACTGAGAATGCGGCTCTCAGTCTGAGGCCTGTGCTGTACCGGGGCGTGTTACACCAGTGGTTCCCAACCCCGGTCCTCAGGCCCACTGTCCTGCATGTTCAAGATGTTTCCCTGCTCCAACACACCTGGTTCAAATGAATGGGTCGTTATCCAGCTCTGCAGAAGCCTGCTTATGACCGTTCATTTGAATCAGGTGTGTTGGAGCAGGGAAACATCTAAAACATGCAGGACAGGGGAGCCCCGAGGACCAGGGTTGGGAACCACTGTGTTAGACAGCCTTCAGGGTGCTCTAGGGCAGCCTTTCTCAACCCTGGTCCTCGGGACTCCCTGCCCTGCATGTTTTAGATGTTTCCCAATTCCAGCACACCTGCTTGAAATGACGCCTGATTAAAAGAAATGTAAACTCAGCAGAAGCCTGGTAACGACCCGTTCATTTGAACCAGGTATGTTGGAGCAGGGAAACACCTAGAAACATGCAGGACAGGGGGTCCCTAAGGACCAGGGTTGAGAAAGGCTGCACGTAGACTTAGATCACTACGGTTCGTGTCTCCGTATACGTGGTTTAGGTCGGTGTCTACTTAACGTTTATGGATGACTTCTAATTAATGTCAAAAAATGACAAAAGAAACATGAGGACTGTGATTCTGTGATCTAAAAGTAGCGGGGGAAACAGCTGAAAGTTCTGGAAACTTTCACAACGTCACACAGAACGTCCTCCTCTTTAACAGTCCTCGGTTCCATCCGTGTATTCCCGACGGTGCTGATGATAATCAGATCTCTTCCTCCCCTGAGGTAAAATATTCTGTCCATTTCCTCTGCATTATTCAACAGCTAAAAGCAGATCTAGCTGCGTTCTGCACACCAACACCGCGGTTGCTGCCACACAGAACTGAAGGAGCCCCAGGTTCTACCAGGAATCATTATAGGCGATTTATTACAGTTAAAATCCTCGAATTTAACCGATAGGCTAATTCTGGATTAACTCTGCCATTTCTTGTTAACCAGCCACAAGGATACACACCCACACAAGCAAGCACTGGTGTAGCACTGGAAATGTATTGGAGATGAAAAATAAGCCTACATGTGGACTAAAAATGCTACAGATGGAATACATTTTCAAGAAGGACTCCAAGGGGAAAAACCATTGAGATTCAAATGAGGCAATCGTCCAGAATATGATTCTGAAAATATTTTACATTATCAGACCAATATCTCATGTTTCACTATTCGTGATATCTACTATTGTTCCGAGTCCTTCCACCACCTCGTATCATGCGAGTATCTTGGCTACATGCTAGACAATCAATATTTCCATAAATAGCTTGGCTTAAGCAGATACATATGTTTGCGAGCAATCACCTCACATCAGTCCCAGTTTGTGTGTGTGTATGCAAGTGTGTTTGTACGTGTGCATATGTGTTTGTGTGTGTTTAGCTCACATAACAACAGAGAGGTACACATACAAGCATCCATGTAAACAATCAGCCTGTAGCTTAGTGATTCTGTGAATATCAACTGCTCTAGTTTCCGTTTTCTAAAACGGTTTAATTCAACTAAGAACTAATGTGATTTCATCACCATATTATCACCATATGATTAACACTTTACAGTGCTATTTTTGTTCGTTTTTTACAGTGCAACCAAAGTGTATTCACACTGTATATGAAGGTCTCACCTGTTAAAAGAGGTCTCACCTGTTAATAAAGCACATTATGAGTAATGTCAGTGAACACAATCTGCTGTTGAACAGGGTTGAATCTGTCTGCTGAGTGACAGAGAACACGGGCCATTCAGCGCCTGGCAGCATTTCCCTGGTCACAGTCAGGTTCCGTACAGCAGTAGAGAGGCTATATTTGTCTGTATCCTCACCCCACCCAGACTCAGCAGTAACCCTCCGACATCCTCCACCCCTCTCGACCCCCACCACACACACACACACACACACACTCCACACAGTCACACACACACATACACACACAAAAAGTCACACACACACACGCACACACACACACACACAGACACACACTCACTCATACACCCCCCCCCCCACACACACACACACCCACACACATACACAGTCACACACACACACACTTACACACACAAAAAGTCACACACACACATACACACACGCACACACACACACACAGACACACACACACTCATACACCCCCCCACACACACGCACAGGGCCCATGGCAGCATCTCCACCCTCAGCTTGCCAACATGCTCTGTTCCGTGCCCGCTCACAGCTCCATCCTCCTGAGCGGTGCGGGATGACTGGGCCAGGAGGCCGCAGTCCAGTAACCAACGGTAACTGGGAGAACGGTGCAATAGGAGTAGTATAGCGGTGCCTGTTAATGGGGCGTGGCTGAGCTGGGCACCGAGGGGGGGGAGGGGGTGAGTGGGGGGGGGTGGTGACGTAAGAGGATGAGGTGACTGGACGTCCCAGATAATGTCTAGATGAGGTCTGACAGAAGGCTTCGCTGCAGTCCCATCTGCAACTATACCCTCGCTGGAGACATTTACACTGCTCACCGGAAATGGTAAAAAATATTTGGAAATACATTTTCGTAGGATTAGGATTGAAATAACTGGAATTAGTTTTTTCAATCCTGATGCGATGATTGTCGGATCACCCCCTGAATTAGCGTGAAATCCACGTGTGTGCGTTTGAATTTGAAGGCCCAGTCATTCATCGTACGACAGCGCTGGGCTGACTGCAGAACAGCCCGGCTGGGAGTCTGGGACTAGGCGGTCTCGTGAGGGAACCATTTTACCGTGTTCCCAGGGGAACCCTGCTGTGGCTCCGAGCCCTTTCCTCCACATGGCCAGAACAAACACACACGCATCTTGGACTGTAACACAATCCTGCCCAACATTCTCAAAGTTACCCCCTCGCAGCTGAAAAACTGTAGTAAACCAAAGTCTGCACAAACAACTCAACATAAAAACAGGGATCTGTGAGTCCTGTGGCGGCAAGCAGGTTGGGTGAAGCAGGGATGCTGTGCTACAGGGTGTTGACTGGGTGAAGCAGGGATGCTGTGGTACAGGGTGTTGACTGGGTGAAGCAGGGATGCTGTGGTACAGGGTGTTGACTGGGTGAAGCAGGGATGCTGTGGTACAGGGTGTTGACTGGGTGAAGCAAGGGATGCTGTGGTACAGGTGTTGACTGGGTGAAGCAGGGATGCTGTGCTACAGGGTGTTGACTGGGTGAAGCAGGGATGCTGTGGTACAGGGTGTTGACTGGGTGAAGCAGGGGATGCTGTGGTACAGGGTGTTGACTGGGTGAAGCAGGGATGCTGTGCTACAGGGTGTTGACTGGGTGAAGCAGGGATGCTGTGGTACAGGGTGTTGACTGGGTGAAGCAGGGATGCTGTGGTACAGGGTGTTGACTGGGTGAAGCAGGGATGCTGTGCTACAGGGTGTTGACTGGGTGACCCAGATGGGGAGGGGTGTGTGTGCCACTCACCCCTGCGCAGTCAGAAGCCGCCCGGCCTCATACATGCCGGAGCAGCACAGAGGAAGCTCCAGCCTTCGGAGCTGAGCAGAGTTTTCTATCAGAGTGGGACACGCTTCCGTCACGGTATATTTATAAAGATTCTCGCCAAGAATCCAGCCTGCGGTCTAATCTGCAATCTGCATGTCACAATTTAGTTGCTGAGATACTATATATACAGTCAGGTGCAGGTAAACACTACAACGACAGTAGAGTGTGTGTTTGTGTGTGTGTATTTCACCTTACTGTAACTGCGGTTTGAGGTGTGTTGGAATTTATGGCCATCATATAAATTAGTAACACCACAAGCATGTCAGAATACTGACACCCAAGATGAACAACAGAACGTTTAGAACAGAATGATTTAATCCTAGACAGTAATTGTCTCAACTTAAGTTTTCTTTATTCGAGTGCGGTATAAAAAAAACAACCGATTCCGAGCTTCTGTAAATTAAAAAAACGGCTGAGTCTAGCTTCTCTCTAGCTGTTCATCTACCGTGTTGACAATGTAACCAGCTGCTTTGGAGGATTTGAGAGCCGACTCCGTCTCATATTGTCTGACTGGAGGAGCAGGGAGGTGTAAGGGTGCAGTAGCAGAGGGCTGGACCCAACCAAAGGACATGACATTGGCTCTGCAGTAAATATGTCCACGTAAAATACAACACGAATTATCCCTCTCGGCACTCTGTGTGAATGTATGTGGCAGTGTGTGTGTGTGATGTGGATGTTGAGAGAGAGAGAGAGAGAGAGAGAGAGAGAGAGAGAGAGAGAGAGAGAGAGAGAGAGAGAGAGAGAGAGAGAGAGAGAGAGAGAGAGAGAGAGAGAGAGAGAGAGGATGGAGTGGGGGGTGTATGTAAAAAGAAGACATAAAAATGCACACTGCGAGTACAAATACTGTACACAGTTAACCAACATAATTCATAAACCCACACCTTGCATGGAAGCCCATCCCATCCATTATTGATCGCCTCCTACACGCCAACACCAAGATGACAGTGGACCAACCCTCAGCTCAAAGGTCTAACCTTCCTTATGAGCGGGAAGACAGGAGTCAGGAGTCAGGTGGCTGAGCGCTGAGGGAATCGGGCTGGTAATCCGAAGGTTGCCAGTTCGATTCCCGGTCATGCCAACTGACGTTGTGTCCTTGGGCAAGGCACTTCACCCTACTTGCCTCGGGGGAATGTCCCCGTACTTACTGTAAGTTGCTCTGGATAAGAGCGTCTGCTAAATGACTAAATGTAAATGTAAGTCCAGGAGCATGCCGTTTCGACACTGTCCACAGTAATCACCCGACACACTCCCGGCTTCCCACAAGCGGTCGAGGACTGCGTCGAAGGCAGCCTATCTCTCCTCAACGGGATTCTACTGCCTTGTATTCTGACGTGTCACGTGATTCTATCCCGTCCTACTTTGGGGCAACAGGCTTCTGACGCCCCTGTCAACGGCAGCTCCAGGACCTGTGACGCGACGGGATCGTCCACACACCCGGCAGAGCTTGCAGGAGCCCGGCGTGTCTGGGTGTCGTCCTGAGCCGATGATGCTACAGGGGAGCTTCATCCACTGGCTCACTTAACACTCTCTCTTTCTCTCTCTGTGTGTGAGCGAAGCACGCCTGTTAGTGAGAATGAGCACACATATGTGTACACGCGTGTTTGTGTGCATATTAATCTGATTAATTTGACTGACTGCGCTCTGACTGTTTCAACCCTGCAGCAGGGAGAGGGAAGGAGGGGAGAGGATGAGGGAGGGGTCAAGAGAGAGGAGAGGCTGTGGGGGAGGGGACGCAGGAGGAGATGGAGAGAGTGTGTGGGGGAGGGTAGTGAGAGAGAGAGGGAGGGAGATGGAGAGAGTGTGTGGGGGAGGGGAGAGCGGTTGTAGCTACCACACAGGATGTGGGTTAAACAGCATCTGTTACCATCTCCAAAAAAAAGAAGAAGAAAAAAAATACAAAAATGTGTTCTAATTTTCATGTGAGGACAGGAATGACGATCCATCTCCTGGGTCATCACTGTACCCACCCCTCCACCCCTCCATCACAACCCCACCTTTCAGCTCCCTGTCAGCCAGAGTTATATAAGGCTGGGTGACCTCAGGTGCGGGGGTGAATACTAATGCCACATGCATCTTGCCCTCCCCATGGTCCATCTGTGCGATTGGACAGGCATTATCCAACCGTCAACTCATCCTGGTAACCTCTAGGGATGGAGGGATGAAGGAATGGAGGGATGGAGAGAGGGATGGAAGAATGGAGGGACGGAGGGATGAAGGAATGGAGGAATGGTGATAGGAGGGATGAATAAATGGAGGGATGGAGGAGAGATGGAGGGATGGAGGAGATATGGAGGGAAGGAGGGATGGAGGAGAAATGGAGGGAAGGAGGGATGGAGAGAGGGATGGAAGAATGGAGGAAAGGAGGGATGAAGGAATGGAGGAATGGTGGTAGGAGGAATGAATAAATGGAGGGATGGAGGAGAGATTGAGGAAAGGAGGGATGAAGGAATGGAGGAATGGTGGTAGGAGGAATGAATAAATGGAGGGATGGAGGAGAGATGGAGGAAAGGAGGGATGAAGGAATGGAGGAATGGTGGTAGGAGGAATGAATAAATGGAGGGATGGAGGAGAGATGGAGGGAAGGAGGGATGGAGGAGAGATGGAGGGATGGAGGAGAGATGGAGGGAAGGAGGGATGGAGGAGAGATGGAGGGAAGGAGGGATGGAGGAGAGATCGAGGGATGGAGGAGAAATGGAGGGAAGGAGGGATGGAGAGAGGGATGGAAGAATGGAGGAAAGGAGGGATGAAGGAATGGAGGAATGGTGGTAGGAGGAATGAATAAATGGAGGGATGGAGGAGAGATGGAGGGAAGGAGGGATGGAGGAGAGATGGAGGGATGGAGGAGAGATGGAGGGAAGGAGGGATGGAGGAGAGATGGAGGGAAGGAGGGATGGAGGAGAGATGGAGGGATGGAGGAGAGATGGAGGGAAGGAGGGATGGAGGAGAGATCGAGGGATGGAGGTGAGATGGAGGGATGGAGGAGATATGGAGGGAAGGAGGGATGGAGGAGAGATCGAGGGATGGAGGTGAGATGGAGGAGATATGGAGGGAAGGAGGGATGGCGGAGAGATGGAGGGTTGTCGAGATCTTCACGCAGAGGGACCAGGGAGATCAGGAAGAAACACTTTTCCCAACGAGGGCCCTGCTGCTATCACTTAGCATCTTAGCAGCTTCTCGTGTTCCACAACATGGCCTCCCCACAGGTACCTGGGGAAGAGCACGAGCCGAGCTGAGGTACCGGGGAGAGGTTAGGGCTGGTCTCCATCCACCCCATCCCTGGCTATCCAGGAAGACCTCTCCCGACCGGAAGGAAAACGAGTTTTGTTTGTTTGTTTGTCAGTTTGTCAGTCGGACCGTGTCAGCTTTGTTATTCAGTCTCCATGTTGATGTTTATTTATTTTTATCAGCCAACATTGTGATGCTGCATGAGTTTCTTGGGATAAAATGGAGGCGCGCAATAATGGAGGAGGAACGGAGCAGGGATGCTCCGAAAGGAACGCAAGGTTTCCAGACTGACTCAACATAAACCCAGGGGAGCATCTTAAGTGAAGTAACAAACAAGGTCAGGATGTGAGAGCAGCGGGCTGAACCAGGAATGCAGCAGCCACAGGCCCTGGGACAGACTGGACTACAATTCCCAGATGTGGGACTGCTAAAGAATGGACTACAACTCCATGAACTTGTTCACAACAAGTCTAACAAACCAGAGAGGAGCGTTGACACAGTGGTGATTATTTGCACGGGAAAACATCAAGCATAGAGAAGGAGCTACGTGTGAATTCATTTAATTAAAAAAACTTCTCAAATCAATGCACTCATAGATTGAATAGCACATTAATCAAATTAGTGGAAGTAATATTAGGGAGACAACTTACAAAATGGCAGTTATATCTATATATTCAAATTAATTTATTGAACCAAAATAGATCTGGTCTGATGGCTCTTGTCACAGGTTGTCATCAGCACACATGTGGAGGGATACACAGAAGTGTGGCGATCAATAATCGCAACATCAAATCCAAACCCTAGTATGGGTGTTTTGGCCTGAGTGCAGACCACAAATATTGAACATAAACAATTAACTATTTTGTCAAAATAGTGTAAAATAATGTTAAAACTGATTATGTATACATATGCAGTACTGTGGTGAAGTCTTAGGCACCTAAGAATTTGTACATTAATATTGTCTCGAAAAAAAAAAAAAATGTCTTCTGTATTCTGTATTCAGCTTTTTCTTTTAATTATTTCGTGAAGCATTTATTTTTATTGTTTTGCCCAAGACTTTTGCCCAGTACTGTATGTCTCTGCCAGGCATTCATCAGGTATGCTTTACAGTGTGACAGGAAATGTGACGAATGTGGGCATGAGGCTGTACACCATCGCTCTGACTCAGGTTCCCCAGACCCTGCCAAGACCCCCCCCCCGCCCCCCCTCCCCCCCCTCCCCCCCCCCCCCCCCCTCCCCCCCCCCCCCCCCCCCCCAGCTCTGCCTCCCTGGGGGATCACAGATGAGAAACAGAGACAGGTTGCAGTAGCTGCCAAGGCCTTTTCAAGACATTACAACGTAACCAATTCCCAGAATTCCATGAGTCATTTAATCAATACATAACAGCAAGTGTGAAGTGTGGTTCGACACACACACACACACACACACACACTAGTCACACGGTTCTGAAGCACCCAGCTTCTTCTTTTTACAAATATCCAACTATGCCGGGTTCTCTCTGCTGTATCTTATTCATGTCGCTAGAGAATATGTGCTGTTAATGTATGTTTTTTTTTCCCGGCTTAGAGCAAATTGCCAATTAGGAAGATGAAGCTGTATTGGGCTATTGATTGATCGACCGTTGCTGCCTCACTTGCTGCCTCACTTGCTGCCTCACCAAATTCCCCAGACGATGTACCGTCCTGTCTTATTTCTCCCACAGCTCATGAATGTGGGAGGAAATCTGTGATCAATTACATATTCAACACGAGACAGCCTCAGGAACGTCAATGCATCAATCAGGCCACCAGACGGAGGCTTGGCTCTCTGAACACCAGAGTACGCCACACGTCCACACACAGCACTCAGGAATACCCTCGCAATGGGAGTGAGCAGCACTACGTGTAGTGTTTGTTCACATACGAAAGCCAAGCACAAAAGCAAAATGTCGAACTCAGATTGTGAGAGATCAGGGAGTATTTATTAGGAAACAGTGACATGACATCTCAGTGATCTGTGTGTGAAACGACGATGGACTTGATTCGAAGAATTCCTTCAACATTCTAGGGTGACCTTATGTTGTCCGATTGTTGTGAATGTACTGTAGTGTTAATGCACTATGGTTGTAATTTAATATATGAATTGTGTGTACTGTCATCAAGATGCAGGCTTGTTAATATTTCTTACACTGATCCGTTACCTTCCAATCAAATAGCAATTTAATCTTTCATTAACCCGAAAGCCAAAGCAATGACCTCTTTCCCCTCGAACATGAGAACATCCATCTGACCTTCCTGAACTGTCGCAAAGCAACTAGCAATTTTAGAAGATCTGGAATGGAGGTCATGTTCATTGACACCGCAAGAGATAATCTACTCAATATTTAATTGAAAGTCAAATGTTTTACTGACGTATCATCATAAAAGAATGCAATTAATATGAACTGATTTCAGATGAAAACAATTCTCAGCCAGCTCTTTCTTTAATCATGTGTAAAAATGTTTTGAAACTTCAATACTTGAAGGAGTCCTTCCTGATTCCAGAGCACTGCTTCATGAGGTGTAGTGTCCTAATCTTTAATCTCTCTCTCTTTCTATCTCTCTTTCGCTTTCTATGTCTCTCTCTTTCTTTCTATCTCTCTCTCTCCCTCTCTCTCTGTCTCTGTCGCTCCCTCTCTCTCTCTCTTTCTGTCTCTCTCTCTCTCTCTCATCATCTCTGACTGCCAAACAACGAGGTATCTGGGTGGAGTCAGCCAACTGTAAACTCTAAGTTACTGTACCTCTGATCATGTTCAAATGTTACATGATCTGTGGGAGGATCACTGGTCAGGGACATCTTTAGCAGTTGCAACCTGACCCTTTTGATTCTTCTCATGTGCCCAGGCCCAAGCCTTGATGTATGCATGTTCGGCCAGATTTCAGCCTCTATCATTCTGTCAAACTATATAAAGCTCTGAGATCAGAACTCAGTCCATGCAGACTAATCACTTATCAGGTTCATTTAGAGGCTGAAGTTGTTGGCAGAGAAGTACGCCGACTGAAATGCCTGATCAGCAAGTCAAGAATTTTCCGCAATGACATTTACAGTAAAACTGCAAGCTATTCTTTCTAGCAGATACACAGAAGCCAAATGACTAAGTATGAATTATTCGATTACTCATTTTAAAGGATTTAGTTGTCTCAAAAGCTGGGAAAACATCCAAGGACTGTTGTTTCAACTGAGCAAAATCCAAACCCGTAAACGTCTGTGTGCTCCACAGAGCTGTCGGTGTGAGGCCCTCACTTCATTTCCTGTCAGGTCACAACTCAGTCTCAGACATTTACAGTAAAGAAATAAAAGACTACCAATGAGCTTCCGGACCACCTGAATATGATAGGCTTGGCAGAGTCACTCCAAACCCACAGACATTATTCATATGAGAAACCAGACACATGCAAGTAGCTGAAAATCAGAAAGAAAAATAGCATCTCACAGTCAGTCAGAGTGGTGGGTAACAAATATTAAAAGGACTTCAAAGTCCTTCTGACGTGGGCTGATTCATGGTTAACCTTTATAAAAGATGTCTCACAATCAAATGTCTTCAACATTATAATAGTTGAATGGGACAAAAGCCTTAACCCTTGTGTTATCTTCGGGTCATTCTGACCCATCAGTCATTGTGACCCACCGTCGTATTGCGACAACTTTACCGCATACAAAAACAAAGTGAAGCATTTTCTTTTAACCGTCGGGCTGTCTCAGACCCCCCACATTGCGAAGGTTAAAAGAAAATTATTTGTATTTGTTTTGTATTGGGTAAAATTGTGTAAACACAACGATGGTTCGTTATGAACTTTTGGGTCATGTGATCCGAAGGCAACACAAGGGTTAAATGAATGCCAGTGCTACCTGAGTTTAAAAATGTGACTGTTCGTTGAGAAGGTCATTAATAACACCACACTGGTGCCAACAATTCCAGTCGCCATTAAAGGGTCTAGCATCCCATTCAAGTCCAGCGAGCTTGAACGAACACGTACACGAACATTAACTCTTTACTGGAGGAAGATTTGTGGGCCAAAAGAACGTGGCTTCTCTGCTGCAGGACTCTCACCCACCCTCCCGCCTGTCTCCTGCCTTCCCTCTGTGTGGAACCACGGCAATACTGCCACCTCATCGTCAAGCTTAATCACTTTGAGATCTTCAGATAAAACCATCACTCGCGGGCTAAAAGCTGCATAGGTTTATGAGGAAGGAATTTCACCAGTATTCCGGTTCACAGTAAGAGTGTGTGTGCTGTTTTCTGTATGTAAGTGTGTTTTACGCGTGTGTGTGTGCATGCGTGCGTGTGCGGTACCCATGAACAGCTCTGGGTTTTCTATCCAGTGGCGGTGGCTGCCCTTGGCAGCGAATGACCTCACGGAACACAATGTCCCAATGTCCCAGAATCCTCCACTCTCAGGCTCAAACCAGGGGAATGAGCCATGGAGACAAGACTGGAGCCGGCCTCTAATAGGGTGAAGTCAGGTAGTGTCACTCCATCTCTAAATCTCCATCTCATGCGCAGTTTAGTTGACTGAAAGCCGTAGATGAAGCAGCCTACTTGCGGAATCAGGAACCTACACGCAGTTTCCTCTGGGTCCTTTTCAAACGTGCTTTGATAGGTTACCCTGAGACGCCGTTTGATCCAGACCCACATGCAAAATCCCGGACCTATCCTTAATCTGCCCCTCTCCCGATGCGCCGCGGCGATAGGACCGAGGCGCCGAACGACGCCGGGCCCTCGGAGCTGCGAGCTCCTCTCCCAGGCTGCGTCTGGTTGGGGGCGGGGCGGGGGGCGGGGCTCATGCATGTTACATGAGCAGCTGACGGATTCGCTCCGGCTCCTGAGACCATCACAGGGCCAGCACATGCAGATCCTGCCATCAATCACGTGACAGACATCCCTTCTCCCCAGGTGAAGATGTGCAAGGACTGATGAAGCCGGCTAGTGGGGGTGGGGTGGGGGGGGGAGTCAGCCTCTTTGAGATGAGATTATTTGAGATGAGATGAGGAGAAGGAATGGTTTTGGTCATCTTGCCCATGAATGATCTTGCATTGTAATGCATGCCGTCGTGGTACACCAGCGGTCCTGTAATCTGCGCTCTCATTCCTCTGGTGGGGATGGATGAGACCAGAGAACCAAACTCCGAAGCATCTGAGCTGTAAAATGTGCTGTCTGGGGGGTTTTCTAATGACATTAACACAGAACGTCACGTAGGGGAGAACGGATTTGAGAACATCTGAATGATATGATTCAGATCAAATCTGTTACGGGAGGGTCACAGCCGGCCTACACATGACCACATGTCAAAGATGAATGTTGCGTGGTCCCCGGAGACTCCCTTATCTCAGTCTCAGTCCCAGGCTTACTCCCAGAGAAGCACCGGTTTCTTACAAAATATCTCTCAGTGACAGGTCTGGGTCCGGACGAATGACAAAATCGTGGCGCTGACTGGAAACGATGGGCTGTAGTCCCACAACCCAGAGGTCTCTTGTGCAGGTCGTGGAGGTCAGGGAGAGGCCCTTGCCCTTGCAAAGGCTCAAGGAGAACCACAAGCACGAGCCAGGAGGACGTATCACCGCACTAACACGGCAGCAGGGTAACCAATTGTCTGCTGTTGTCATTGGTGCTGTGCCGTGGCATGGCTCTGGTGCCTGTGGGCTGAGGGCATGAGGTCAGGCGGGGGTTCAAATTCACTCTGGCCAATTCGTGTCCATTACAATAGATGGGACCCTTCTTATTAAACGCTGTTTTTATTTGAATTTAATTTTTACAGCAGATTACTGCAGTTATCGACAGTATTGTACTGTAGATTACATCAGATATCTACGACTTTTCACTGTAGATTACATCAGATATCTACTGTGTTTTTCCAGACTGCTTCACTTATGTAGCTATTAGATATGAAAGAAATGATCTTCAACACGAGATTATAGTTTAGGTTTTGACGGGAGAATTTCAGGATAGGGGGAGTGCAACAGGGTATTTATAACAGAGGAACATTCCAGTAAATTCATACAAAAAAATCTGTCTCAATCAAAAACATTTAGCCATCTCAAACATATTATGATAGCAATGGGCTTGATCAAGGAACATCACCTAGAAATAACACAAATACTACCATAGTTAAACGTGTATTAATATAGGTATGGTGGACATGCAAGTGTCCATGAGTCTCCATAGCTGGGCCACTTGTTCAAATCATTTAAATGATTCTGACTGGCAACAGTTAAAATACATGTGAACCCCGCCCATCTTGCACCATCCCAGCCTACTTGATACCGTGACAACAAATATCTTACAGTAAACCTGAATAACTGTTTAGCATAGCAGTGTACACTGTTGTGCACATCCCTGAATTACAGTCAGACAGACACAAACTCTCTCTCTCCATAACCCTGCTCAGAGTGATGTTTTACGATGACACACAGATATTACATTTTAGTTGTGCTCTGCAAACCCTCTTAGTGTTTAATGACGTTAATTCACACTCACAATATAAATGTATTCAATCACTTTTTAAATTAATATTGATCTATTTTCTTCAAGGGCAACATCCCGTTAAATATATGGGGGCCAGGAAGGAAGAACAAATGTGTGCGTGCGCCTGCGCGCGCGTGCAAGCGTGTAGCCTACCTATGTGTGAATGACAAGGATCGATACTACTTTTATGAGTAAGGAATTCTGTGGTGGAACCATCACAGTCTGTATCCGAACCTCCCTTTCCCGGAGAAATACATAACGCTGTCGGATGAGAAACAGTTTAATCTCTGGTTGATGGTGTGAGGTGAAATTTCACATGAATTATGTCTCTCCTCAACCGGACCACTCACCCATTCATAATCAGTGAGCTTGGAACGGATATTAAACCCCCCTACCTCGACGGTCTAGCGCCAGCCTTCTATCATACAGCGAAATAGACAATATAGACCCGGTAAATATAGCCGGCCACTCTTCTGCTCTCTCATACACGTAGGCCTACACATTCGGTAAAACCCGTGCACACACGGGTCTTGTTCGGTTAAGGACGATGTAGCGCGACGTACACGTCACAGTGATGTTGATGATTACATAAAATGCAATTATTACCAAATGATACGGCATCTGTTACCGGAATTAGCAACGTGATTTGCTGTAACCTTTTAATATTATAATAGGTTATTATACACCATAACGTCTACATATAGGACGGTTTATCTATTTCACTTTTGATATTAAATGAGCCAATAGGGAAGGGGAGGGGGAGGGCCGGGTCAAACCCAAACGTTCGCTAATTTGTAAGGAAACAACCTAAAAATACAAATCCTTAACATATCATTCACGCGTCCATTAAGCGATTAGATGTAGGCTATGCTGCGGCCAAGACACGAACGTCATAACCAATAGATGTTCGTGGTCTACCAACATAATCTGCAGTGGGCAGCGAGGCATGAGCACAACCAGATCAGGTGTATCTGTGTTCGGCATTTCAGTGAAACGGAGCAAAAGCCCATATAGGTACACCTGCTGACCAAAAACCATCGCGGTGACCGTAGCAGTTGGAATAATTTGCTGATGTTCTCAGCAGTGCAGTAGGTATAGCTTATCTCTGCTGCAGCCTGTACGGTGCTTTTGGAAACAATTACACTAAATCACACAGACACACACGCGCGCGCACACACACTATGGTAAGGTGCAGAGCGGCAGTGAGTCCAGGCGTTTCCTTTCGGATAGGCTGCTGTATTGATCTCTAGTCGTTTTAGGCTGGGCAACGCCAAAAACCTATCGGGCCTCACATTGATTGAATTGGCTCGAGAATTGAACACATAGGCTACCTATTTTAATAAACTCAAAAAACCTCGGCTAACTCGAATTATTGTGGTGGTCATTGCTGTGCAATAGGTTATCTCGTAACCGTGTTCGTTTTAAATAAGTGTTTGTGGTGTTGTTCTCCATCACAGGGAATCACCGAGACTGTGTTGCAGATGCTGGCATAGCATGGGTTCTCCAAAACGAACCCGATTGAACCCCGTAGTGTCAGGAAAGGGTTACGATTCAGCCGTCCTTGGTGTGAAATATTCGTTTATAAATCAATTAATGATCTCAAGTAAAACTAGTCGCAGAAATGTCAACTCTTAAAATACGACCCTCTAACATCGCCGTAATCGACTTCTTTAAGTTCCTTATAATGCACTTAATCTATCAATCCATGATATGAGAAAATATACATTTGGTGAGGCATTACTGATGAGAATATTTCTTTCGGACATGGGTAGATGCTATTGCTTTCTGTGTGACTATCTTCACAGGCTTTGCATGTTAAGGCCAACTGTCCATCCATATTAGCCAGCACTAAGCATTCATAAGATTATATTGATTAGGATGATTGAGCTAAGAAGGTAAAGGGATTTATTTGTTTCCTTGTGAATGCAGTTATCATCCTACAGACTATAACTGCATTGTGACAAAGATTTTTGAGCGAACTCTTTTTCCACCATGGTCATGTTCCATGTAGCCTATCAGAGCACGCTTGGGCACCACTATTAACAGTGAAGGAAACATACATCCGAAATAGGAAAAAGACATCCGAAATCAATACAATAAAAATAGATTAGTATCCTCAGTGAATAAAATTCAATGATGTAGGCTAGGCTAGGCTATGCCTAAGCTAGAAGCTATATTGTCAGGCGCTGACGCCCGATTGCGGTGAGGATTGGGGAGGGAGGAGGAGAGAGGGACCAGTAAAGGAGGAAGGCAGGAATGGAAGAATATAAGCTTACGCTTCGTAGTTCTTGCGTACGGTCCTTCATTGTTTCCCCGCCGTGTTGGCTAAATTATAATCGCCTAGGATTTTCGCCCTCGTTGTCTTCTTATGTCCAAGATTCCGACCGTTTTATATTTTCTTCTAGTATTCAAACCCGGGGTTTGCGTGTCCCCTGTGAGCTACCTTCTCTCTCTTTTTTCCCCCTTTTTCCTAGTCCCCCTGTACGGTGCTCGTGCGTCCTCCTCGGCGGTGCAGTGTCGCCCCGCAGCGCGCTCCGGCTCCAGCAGCAGCAAACGAATGCAATACGAGCGCGGTACTGATGCTGCAGAAAAAAACGGATGAAAAAAAGAAGCGATGCGGAGGGATGGAGCCCCGTGCGCACGCGCGGTCTCTCTCGCTCCATCTCCATCATTTTACCTGCTTCCCCTCCCCCTCCGCCCTTTTCCCCTTCGGTGTCTCTCTGCAGCGCGTAATCGCCTGACGCTCCATGCCAACCAGGGAACTGTAGTTTGTTTCAGGTGAATGAAAATCATTCGGTGGAATTTGTTGCCGATGACAGAATATAGATGCCAACTAAAACCAAGTGCTCTTCTCCAAAGAGCGGTTTCCTTGATGGGCGGGTGGTCTAGGCTACCGAGAAGGAGATTAAATAAATGCTGGATGGGTGATTCTACCAAAAATCACGTTTTCAACGCTAGCCACACGCTTGCTTCCATACATATGCATGTAGTGTCCTGTCTACGAAATAGCAAACGCCACTGTAGCTAAAGACAATCTGGTGTCGATTTAGTGATCGTAATTAATAAATGTGCCAGATATGTTATTTGCAGATCATGATAAGACTACGGTCATTTAATTTGCGATAATGTTAACGAGATCAGGTTGCTGTATATGCATGTGTGTGGCAAGACCGCTCTATCAACCAACAGAGTAAAAAAGTCATATAACTGATGGTTTAGGCCCATGTCACTAATTTGTGTGTTTCGAACCTTTTTAGAATTCACCTTCACTCCCTCGTCAATCCAAATGAGAAGGGGAAAAAAACTTAATTCAGAAACTAATATTGCATTTTCTAAATATAATACAATACTTCCCTTAAATAAACGAGGAAACGTCACAGGCAGCACCGAAAACCAATTTGAACAGAGTGGGACACGTGAATGCTATACTTACTGAAAAGAAAAATTGTTGAAACCCCTTTCACTGAGATCTGAGTCAAAAACTATGTGTACACTTTAAATAAATATGCAAAAAACACTCCTAATATTGATCCAAATGTCAGGAGAGTTTTGGGTGTGTTACAAAAAACAATGACATTGACTATCCAGTAGAGTTACTACTTTGAAACCTTGATTACTCTATATTGCTGATAAAGTAGGTCATAAATGTGCAAAGTCGTCTTCAGTTTTCATCCAGAATCCTGCTAGCTTCTACTAAATCCCCTCACAATTCAAAATCTGCCACATCCCATCCTAAAAATCCCTATTTAATGTTGATGGTTAACTAGAATTTCTATGCTAATGTTACTATTCATCACATGATTTATGTGAAGGTCACTACACCTACCTCACGATTATTGTATTAATCATAAAATTACTGTTGCTGTCATGTGGTTTATTATAACATAGAAAGTTACATATCAGGTGAGGAAATGTATTTTCTCTGATTAACATGTGAAATCATGACATTAAGCATAAATACAGAAGGTGAAGAAAAAAAAAGAAAAAAACAAACAACCACGAGAAACTATGGAGAAAAGTTTAAACATGAACCGTTTGTCAGCTGGGACCCAGTGGTGAGATACAAGTGCAAGCATGAGCTAGGATAGTGCTACATAATGCTACGTAATGCTACGTACATCCTTTAAAGTAAAATCGAAATCAGTTATGTACCAATCACATGAAGAAAATATGTTCAATTAACACAATATCATTCTCAATCTAAACTTCACCAATCAGAAATAGTTGCACGCAAAACGTTTTATTTTTAGCTGCTTTTTCCTTTCTCTGTAGGCAGAGGCCACCCACTCTGTCCGTTGAGAGTTGTGGTCGTATTCTGTGCGTGTCTAAGGACATGACCACAGTCCTCACCATCTGCAGAACATCAGCAAAAACCACGTAACCGTTCTTCATCAAGCTGGTGTGAAGCAAAAACAACATCCCCTTCTCTAGCCCGAGTGAGGGTTTCATACTACCAAGCTAACAACGCTTCAAATAAACTACAGGGCCGTTCACCCTGTAATCCTCACCCCGTCCCTGGTGCCCACAGAGCTCCTCTTCACAGGAAGGTGGAGTTGCGGGCAGCAGGGCCCTGCTGGAAGGAGGTCCCCACGTCCCCACCAGGGGCCCTGGCATCAGGGTCAGGCAGCCCATCCAGGGAACTAGGGGAGGGGGAGTAGTCAATGCACAGAGAGCCCTTCAGGCTGGGCCCGCAGACCACAGACATCGTCACGTACAGAGAGCCGTGTTTCAGCTTGAACCTCTTGCTGACGTTCACGCCCTGAGTGGGGATGATCGACGCAGTGCCCAGGCGGTCGTCGTTCCAAACGTTGTCGCGGTCCCACACCTCAAACTTCACAGGTCTGAAAAGGACGGGGGAGAGAAGGTGTCAGGTGGTGTGTGTGAGGTGCGCCCTCCTAAAGCAATCTGCAGTCGGGACAATTTCATTTAGTTACTTTTCAGGTTTTCTAGCCTACTCGCTGTCTTTAAATGCACTTGAACATGTATATGTTTACATATTTCAACCAGAAACCATTTTATTATTTGATCGGAACACTGACAAGCAAATACCAACAAACAATGCTTGTGTCCTAATGTCCAGCTTAACGTCGTTTAAAGTCTAGCCATGTTTAAAATGCCACTATAAACAAAGCGTGGGAAAACAACACTGTTTTACCAAGAATCTGAACTTAAAACTCACATTCTGCTCCCCAACTCCACCGTCCCAAAGTGTATCTTGAAATTCCACACAGGGAAGTCATTGTTCCATATCACTGGAGTGGCGTCTCCTTGCTTGCCGTAGAACACCTTCACGTAACCATCCGTTTTGGAAAAGTAATCCCCCCAGAGCCCCGTCGCCCGGACAACCGTCACGTTCATCCTCCCTATGCCCGGCTTGGTGGGGCAGCAGTTGGAGTTCACGCGACTGTGCCCGCTGCACGAACACGCACAGTTTTTGTTCCGCCGGCCCATGCTGCACCCGGACGGACAGGCGGTGGAAATGGCGTTGCGCATGATGTAGCCTCTGATGGCAGTGCGCAGGTTCGACTCCAGGATGGGGTTGTTCCTCACCAGCGTGTGCAGAGAGCTCAGCTGGTAGGAGACCATTCCGGGAAGCGTCTTCAGAGATGCGAGCCACTTCTTGTAGTTGGACTGTTTACCGGGTTGGAAGAGGAGGTCCGCAACTTCTCCGTTGCCGCCTTGGACCTCGGTGACGCGGTCGGAGAAGGTCCCTGAGAAGCTGAGGCCTGTCTTGAGCTTCTTGCTCTGGGCTTTGCAGTATTCGGTCGATGCTTTGATTTTGATGCCCTTGATAACGGCGCTGGCCTCGACACCCAGGCAGTTGCTGACAGAGTGGGTGGAGAGGCCGTTCATGGAGGCCTGGCAGGTGCGCACGGCCGTGGTGGAGTGCACGCGCCCCCCCAGGTCCACCCTGCGGATGTAATGGGTGCCGAAGATGGAGAGGAAGTGGTCGTAAGCTTTGTGGCTCTTCGGTTCGATGGTGGTGGGAAGGTTCTTCAGAGCCTCTTGAAACTCTTTGCCCAGAGGAGGGGTGCTGTGGAGACGAAAGCTACGAGGACAGGAGAGCAAACAGTGACGACTTGAATGTGAGGGTGTATTGTTTTTGGTTAGAAAGGACTTAATACAGAAATGACGTCATAGATTTAAAAAAAAGCATTGGCAAGAACGTAACTGTTTAAGCAATTTGAGACTGATTTAACCAAAATACATTATTCTGGAATCCGACACGAAATACGCAAGTCGAAAAACGTAACCATGTAAATATCTATACATATTCTTGATGATATCTACTATACATAAATATAAATACTGTGCCAAAATCACTCACGTGTAATACTTGCATTTGAACTCGTGGGATGTGAAGGAGTACTTGTCCTTGCGGGAGTGACTCTGGGCGAACGAGGACGACTTGGAGTGTGTTCCTCCAACTGCCAGTCCTCCCACGCCTGGAAGTCCCAGACCCACCTTCCAGCTCACACTGGTGGACGTGCTGCTCTCCTTCACGACGGACATGCTCGACTCAAACATCTTGCTGCTCAGGCTGCGACGGCACAGCACCTTGATGCGCCAGTCCACCACCGACAAGGGCAGCTTCTGTGTCTGGTTCATCAGTCTGTTGTGGCACAGCGTGCAGTTGGCCTTGTGTCCGCTGCCGTCCATGAAGTTCCTGACGTCCACCACGTAGGCGCCGGACGTCTGCATCTTGACGATGTCGAAGCCCTCGCCCACCAGGTTGTGCCCGGGGACGAACTGAGCCGCATGACACTCGGTGAAGGTGCCCGAGTGGCAGCCTCCGGACGGAGGGGTGAAGAGGAGGAGGAGGAGGAGGAGGAGGAGGAGCAGAGGAAGGGAAGGCATGGCTGGGATGGAGAGGAGGGGTGAAACTGAGCATCAGGAGGAGAAACTGATTTTATTGGCTTTTAACCCTCGTGCTGCCTTCGGGTCACATGACCCAAAGGTTCATAACGAACCATCGTTGTGTTTACCCAATTTTATTCAAAAACAAATAAAAATAATTTTCTTTCCATTTTCGCAATGTGGGGGGTCTGAGACAGCCCGACGGTTAAAAGAAAATGCTTCACTTTGTTTTTGTATGCGGTAAAGTTGTCGCAATACGACGGTGGGTCACAATGACTGATGGGTCAGAATGACCCGAAGATAACACAAGGGTTAAGTTGTTTCTTGTATAGGAGGAGAGGGATTTTTGGTTTCGTCCATTTTTGGTGTGTTATAATACGAATAACAATAATATGAAATACAAATGTAATATGTTACCAAAGATTTGCACGGGGAAAGTATTCATAAATGCACTGAAACGATCATGCTGCCAGGTGCATGTCTGATCCAGATGACCCAGAGAGGGAAGCCGTAGCAACACAGACATACTGCAAACCAACCATAGTGTGCTGTATACATTACTGTATACATTACTAAAAGTCATGCATTCAAATAACTTGGCTTCGGACTTAAAGCAACAACTTGATCACAGCGATATAGGAAATCTATGATCATGTTTAGTCATTATTTTTACAAATTCATTCTAACTCTAAAACAGGTTGAGTCAGTTGACTCTAGTGCATGTGCAATAAAGTCTGAAGCTTCATAAGTGAACTATAATAATAATAATGTATATTATTATACAATTATATTGATATAATAATTAAATCACACTGACAAAAAAGTTCAGATATAATATTCACATGAAATCCATGTAAAACCAGTTGCACCAATTTACAGATTAAAATGACAGAATATAATAGTATTGAGTTACATTGTATCAGTCAAACTTACCTATTATGGTCAATGGTATGTTCATGTGGGTCAAAAGGAATCATATCAGTGAAGTAAAACCTTCTTTATGTATCTTTATGTACTACGTTTGTCAGAGGGCGGTGGCCAAACTGGTCAAAACCACAGTTCAGCTCAAGCCTTCAAATGACACATGTATGCACTTTCTGTAGTCACACTCCCCATCCTGATGTTCTCTGCTCTCTCATTCTCTAACACACTGTTCCTCACCCTTCCACACACTGGAACAGAACATTCTGACAGTCCGGTGAAACCGTCCTTAGAACCCACGTCTCCTTTACCTCAGAGTTGTAGTTGGGACAGGCTGGACTCTAAACGCACAGACCCTCGGTCATTTA
The DNA here is from genome assembly GCF_038355195.1 of Osmerus mordax. Lineage (NCBI taxonomy): Eukaryota > Metazoa > Chordata > Actinopteri > Osmeriformes > Osmeridae > Osmerus > Osmerus mordax. The sequence continues at coordinate 1,654,004 of NC_090052.1, read as the reverse complement.
CACGATGAAACATTCATGCTCGAGACTCTAAAATCTGACAATGTCAAATGATTCATCAACGATGCACATTTCAATTGACCCGTCAGTAGCTGTCATCTCCACCTTCATCTCCACCTTCATGCCTTGACTGCTGTACTGCAGTGGATAAACACTGCAGTAGTTGGGGATCAGATGGCTGAGCGGTTAGGGAGTCGGGCTATTAATCAGAAGGTTGCTGGTTTGATTCCTGGCCGTGCCAAAATGACATTGTGTCCTTGGGCAAGGCACTTCACCCTACTTGCCTCGGGGGGAATGTCCCAGTACTTACTGTAAGTCGCTCTGGATAAGAGCGTCTGTTAAATGACTAAATGTAGTTATGGCTCAACTGGGTCTGGCTGGTGAGTGTATATCACCACACAAATGCTACACGTTTGTTGGAATCTCTCAGCGGATACACAGGTATTGATGTGTCTCATTTGTCTGTAGACAGTTAGACTGTTAGAGACAGTTGGTGTCGATACAGCAACACACCCATGCTAAAACTCTGAGCTGAGACATTGAACCCTAAACAGCTTCTTTTGAACAGCACACACTCTCCCCTGAGTCCTTTTTCCCTTTTGATGGATGAAACTTGTTCTCAGTATTGAGAATAAAAACACAAATGCACGAATGAACTCAGCGATTTGTGGTATTGCAAGTTTTCATTGTATCCTAAAGGTAGGCTGTGTATAAGTAATAAAGTGCAGATATTATTGAATGTAGCTCTACTCCTGGTTATTTCTGGGAGTATGGACATATGGACAGTATTTCAGGTTTTTTGAGAGCTTCAAATTGAAAGGGAATGAAGATGCCTTTGCCTTGTCAAACCAGTCATACTGACGAATACGTTCTCTACATGCTGAATGCTCTTTGGATAGGCCTATTAGTAGTATTTCTGGTTAAAGAGTTTGTAGTATATCTGGTTTCAAAATCAAACATTCTACGTGTGTGTGCTTGTTTGGTGTGTGTGCTTGTGTGTGTGTGGGTGCTTGTTCGTATATATGTGTGTTTTTCTGTGTGTGTGTGTGCTTGTGTACTTTCTCGGCTGTGCTTTTTGTCAAAGGGGAGGATACTAAGAAAATACGACGCTGCAGAAAAGTTGAAAAACCGTCACACCTCAACTTGTGTTGAGGCGGCATCTTATTTAGTCGCTCGCTTAAAGGTTCAGTTCCTTTTCTTTCCAAGGGCAAAGAGAAGCCTCTCGTTTGAGTGTGTCATTCCTCTCGATTCACAATAAGCAGAAGCCTCGCTCCATTCTCTGAGTTGTTAGGATAAACAACCGGACAACAAACCCCCTGCTTCCCCACTCCCCCTATCGCTGCTGAGCTGGCTTCTAAACGTAAAACAAGACATGTGCGAAAAGTATTCTTAGATCGTAAACTACACACAACAGTGCTGTAACCCCACCTCCTGGGCCTTTGAGTCCGTCTGACCTGGGAACAGAGGCTTGGCAACAACCCCCTCAGACGGAGAGATTTATAGTTCCGTTCAGGTAGCGGCCAAAGCCGCCCACCTCTTTTCCAGAGAGCCTGAGCAGTGGCCTGGTGCCCACTGCAGTCCTCTACTGACTCCTCAGCACACTGGAGCACTTTGCTGACAGCCACACAACAAGGCTGACTACACAACTGTACTACGCAACTACTTAACCCTTGTGTTATCTTCGGGTCATTCTGACCCATCAGTCATTGTGACCCACCGTCGTGTTGCGACAAATTTACCTCATACAAAAACAAAGTGAAGCATTTTCTTTTAACTGTCGGGCTGTCTCAGACCCCCCACATTGGAATGGTTAAAAGAAAATTATTTTTATTTGTTTTTGTATTGGGTAAAATTGGGTAAACACAACGATGGTTCGTTATGAACCTTTGAGTCATGTGACCCGAAGGCAGCACGAGGGTTAAGCAACACCACACAGCCAGCTAGTGAACACACAACAGGGATATCTGATGTCTAATGTGCACGGCGACTGTACAAATCTACCGAAGTAACAGGTAACTGTTTATTTTTTGTCTTCTCACAAATACCCTTCTGAGATCTGAGATGGAACAGGTGGGACCGGCATATTTGTGACGAAGCAAAGACAGGTTCATCCGTGGTTTTCCCCAACCTACGTCCCAATAACAATTAGTGATCATAAACCTACAATCAGACCTATGTCAAACATGTCCCCTCCCTTATCACCTTGGTGCAGCCCTCTCACGGCCCAGCTGGACCCACAATGCACTGCAACCATTACCGGAGGTGACCAATGGTCTGCTTGTATGTGTGGGTGCGAGGGTGTGTATGTGTGGGTGCGAGGGTGTGTATGTGTGGGTGCGAGGGTGTGTTGCATTGTCCCTTCATGGCTTGCCGACACGCCTTCTTGGTCACACATTCATTACTCTCACCCTTTGTCCATCGGCCAATCCCCTCCAGTGGTTCATCTGCTGGCCCTGCACCCCCTAGAGGGCAAGGAAGTGAACAACACCCTCGGTCCTCTTGAAAATTGAGTTTTTCACCTTGGGTTGCAGGGTTGAAGGTTAGGACGATAAGGGGTGGGGGTAAATTGAGATTGGGCGAGTCCCTCTCATGTTTGATTAGGGAGAGTCCTCTATCTTCAGATGTTTGGTAATAAAAGGTGAATCTGTCATTAAATTCCGTGAGGCATGAGGAAAGTCTTTGATGGCGCTGATAACCGCGTCTCGGCTCTGGCAAGGTTATGAGATTAACTGATGCCATGGCGATATCAGGGCTGCATTTAGCAGGAGAGTCCAGACATCATGAATATGTGTGGACCCCCCCCCCCCCCCTATCTTGGCAGATATTGGCCACTTGTCTATGACCAGTTGAGGGAGAGACTTGGCGAACACATCACAACGAGGGAGTCAGGTGGCTGAGCGGTTAGGGAATCGGGCTAGTAATCAGAATGTTGCTGGTTCGATTCCCGGCCGTGACAAATGACGTTGTGTCCTTGGGCAAGGCACTTCACCCTACTTGCCTTGGGGGAGAATGTCCCTGTACTTACTGTAAGTCGCTCTGGATAAGAGCGTCTGCTAAATGACTAAATGTAAACGAGAACCGGGGCTGGAGAGCCAAACAGCCGTGTCCGTCCATCACTGTGACTGCATCCTCTCAGCTAGAGGAGAAGAGAGGGCCTCATTTATCCATGGTTGTAGAATGGAGGACATCTTCTCAAGTATCGATGTGCTCAACATACTCTGTCATCTTTATTCAGGCCCACAGCGTGCAGCAACAGGAACCAACAGAGGAAACTGGGTTTGGACTGTAAACAGACATCGTTAGATTTCAATGTGCAGCAACCTCGGAGATCTATTATTGTGATGCCAGCATAAGAAGCTAATTATAGAGCAGTATATGACATGAACAGTTAAATCAATTCCTTCAGGACTGCGGTATGTTAATGCTGGTGTCGTTGCAGCTTCTGCTGTGAACGAGATAATGAGCTCTATTGTTTGGTCAATAACATCGACTAGTCTCTCTGTTCTCCCTCTCTACTTGACCTGTTAGCCTTCATAAAAATTGAGAAAACTGCTAAAACTGTATTTGGAGACGGGTTTAAAAATGTGTTTTTCCCAGGTGCTGCATGATTCAGCCTTCAGAGAATTAGCTCGACCTCACAGGAGCCCTTGCAAAGAATAAGTAAGATCACAAAATAACGACTCACAATCTGGTTCACAATATGAATTCCATTATAATGTGCATTTAAAAAGCATTTTTATAATATTTCATTTATTAATAATACTCAATACACAATTAATGAGTACATTTACACGACATCATTTTCATTGATTAACATTTTTGAGGATGATGATCTGAGAAATTCTAGTGAGGGCAGAGGTGCATAAGGCTGCTCCAGATCAGGGTGAAATGTCATTACTGTCTCTCTCCTAGCTGACTCAGCAGATTTTCTGGACCACAGGGTCCAGACTTGTCATCCTCATCTCAGCCCAGAGACTTATAGATCAACTTACTCCATGCATATTCAAAGGTCATACTTTTATTGGCTGATTGAGACCAGAGGTGAAAATCTGATATCAACATCTGGGGGCACAATTAATTTCCTCAGGAGCAGTTCCTGGGGGGGGGACACACCAAAAGTTGTAGCCTAAATTAGGGTGGGAGTCAGGTGGCTGAGCGGTGAGGGAAGCGGGCTAGTAATCTGAAGGTTGCCAGTTCGATTCCCGGTCACGCCAACTGATGTTGTGTCCTTGGGCAAGGCACTTCACCCTACTTGCCTCGGGGGAATGTCCCTGTACTTACTGTAAGTCGCTCTGGATAAGAGCGTCTGCTAAATGACTAAATGTAAATGTAAAATGTAAATTAACCTAACCCTTGTGTTATCTTAGGGTAATTCTGACCCATCAGTCATTGTGACCCACCGTCGTATTGCGACAACTTTACCGCATACAAAAACAAAGTGAAGCTTTTTTTTTTACCGTCGGGCTGTCTCAGACCCCCCACATCGCGAAGGTTAAAAGAAAATGCTTTTTATTTGTTTTTGTATTGGGTACAGTTGTCGCAACACAATGATGGTTCGTTGTGAACCTTTGGGTCATGTGACCCGAAGGCAGCACGAGGGTTAAACTGAAAAAACGTATTATGTGTCTATAATCAGCACAAGTGTCTTAACTGCATTTTATTAATAAGGAAATTACTTAGTTTATGTTTACAGTGATGTATACATAAACAAGATTTCTGCCCATGATTAAGATTAAGTTATGATCAGTGACCTATGCTCTTTTGTAAAGCTCTCTCTTGGAAGTCGCTTTGGATAAAAGCGTCTGCTAAATGCATAAATGTAAGACACAGTCAGCTGAGCTCAGATCAGTAGTTACCCAACACCTTCCCAGTTTCAGTATCTCCCAGACCTGAGGAAGGCTGTGCAGACTGTGTGTGTTACAGTGAGTGGGGAGACCAGAGCCACTCACACACTTAGTCTGGCCAACAAAGGCACCAAACAGGGGAGGGAGACAGAGCATTTACTTTGAGACATCCCTCAGAGTATAGAAGCAAATACGGCCATATGGCTGCTCTGGTCTGTGGACAGTGATGGATGATCTGGGTTTGCCCAGCTCTTTACACATCATGAGATACAGCACATGATTCAGCACCTATCTGAAGAAATCTCCACTTGCAATCTTTTGGTAAACATTGCATCAGTACAGTCTGCAAGTCTTAGATCTGTGTCTCAAAATATGCGTTTCGTTTTAAGGTCATAACTGGTCAGTTCTAATTTGCCCTTCACTACACTTCCCATTTTTTATTTCTCCCTTTCTATCTGAACATTCTTTTTGTGTATTGTAGAACTCTGACTGTTGTAGACATTTCTTATTGTATGTGTTTTATCTTGTATTTGTCTCTTTTGCTATGTTTTGTAATGTGCTATGGAGTGTTGTTTGTGTGTCCGGAATAAAGAAATAACAATAAATATTAATGTCTGTCTAGTTTTTTTCCGCGGACAAAGTTCCACGGGAGATACCTGCGTATGGCAGGACGACATTTCCCAGAGAAAACGACTCAAAACGCCCTGAAACTTCCATCTCCAGAGCGATATCATCGGGTGCGTGGTGACCAATCCCAATGAGCCTTGAATGCACGCTGCATGACATGGCCTCCAAAGTGCTCCAAAATCCCCCTGATGGGCAAAACCGGCATTACAACCAAGGGGGAAATACCCCGACACGAAGTGGGCCTCGACTAAAGCAACAATACTGTGCAACTTCCCGTCTCGTCTCTGCTCTGGTAGCCGGGGTTTGTTTCAGTCGTGGTAACAGAAATGTTCTGTACAGATCGTAGATACAGCTGCGCACTTCTTTTATGCATATAGCCTAACTGTATACACTATATTACATTTAGCACATCACAAACGTGTTTAAGTGAGATCACAAGGACTATTGCTGTGTAGTATAGTGCGCTTTGTGCTTCCTGCATATTCTCAACACGTTCCTCGGTTGAAAGGAGTTATTTCTGCATGTCAACTGCTCACCTAACATGCCGTTCTCCTCATCCTGTTACCATTTTACCATGTTACCTATGATGGAAAAATACAACTTGTGTCTTCCACCACACCTCTTTGGACTAAACCTTTTCAACCATTTTAGGTTTGAACGTATCCAAACGCATCCCTGTGCTCTGTGTGTTTAGCTGCTTTGAGTTGAAAAGTAAACATACCCTAATGAACGGTTTCCACTGGTTCAGAGGTTGAGAATGTGCTGCTCAACATATGGACTGGTATCTGATTCCTGATTAACACTGGTCAATCCTGGACATATGGCCTGCGATTTGTTTTCACAGCCCCCTCTGAGCCAAAATGTTTGACATCACCAGAGAGATTAAACATGTTTATTGTCACCAATGTAATAAGTGTAAACTCATGAGGGTTGAGGATTAAGGTGTCTTTAGCTAATTCGATTCGAGATGACCGCTAGGTTACACCTACTGGTGACGTAACCCAGTAACCCATGCAGAAATATCAAATTCTGTTACGTTATTTAATACAGTTTCACTGACACTTTAATAGGGGCAAACTTATTAAAAGTGTTATTTTATGGAGACATACAGAGATACTGTGTGCCTGCTCACATAGGTACTGTTTTAAAACATTTCCATCGCATATGTTGGATGGGTGTTGGTAAACATTCACATAAATAAACACCGACAGGTGTGTAGGTAGAGTTCTGTCGTTTAGACTACACACAGCCACAGATAGGGGCTGCATGGGAAAGGTGATAGAGTTTGAGCAGGAGAACTGAACAGATCCAAGGATGGATGAGCAGTCGACTGAAAGTCTGGCAAGGGTCCAGACCCCCTGTTTGGTTGGACAGATGGATGCGCGTGTGTTCAGGAGAAAGGGGAGGGTTAGCTCGAATCCCAAACAGAGTTCCAGAGACTACAGGTACCACAGTATTATTCCTTGAGGAAGAGCTGGACAAACTGGGGGGGCCAAGCTGGGGGGGTAAGCTGGGGCCAGCTGTACTGTTAGAGGGGCCGGTTACATTAAACATTATCGTTGTCATATAGTTTTCCTCACTGCTTTGCAGGCATTAACAGTCCAAAGACCATGTTGATGATTCCGACTACATTTAGGGGGGCCAAGCTTGTTGTCTCAAGGGCACTGGACCCCCTTCCACCCCCTCCAGAACTACCCCTGTGTATGTTCACCTGGAATCCTTCGGAGGCATATAAGAGCCACCACACATGTGCACCCCCATCAAGCAGAGACATGCCCCAGGTGGACACGCCTACCGATGGCTCGCCGCACCTCAATCAGCAGGGGGAAGTCATAGGGGTCTTTCTACAACCATGGACTACCAAGGGAAGATGTTTTTGTTAAAGCAAGATAGATCTGACACAACTACACACCTCTCTGGGGTTTTTCAGCTAACAGCGGAGGGTGACGGCTGAGAGACAACTTACATAACTGATCAACGAGAGCACGTGCCATTCCTTCCTCTTTGTAGAGTAAGTGTTTATTTTGTATAGCAGTACAGTTACATAAGGGTGTGGTTTGTAAACATTTTTGAGGAAGAAAAAAAAAAAGACACACTAACCTTTTTATTACATGGCCAGATATTCCACATTCATATTTAAAGACATTGTGTTTTGTCCCACTTCCCCCCACCCAAATTAAAAACAATCTTCTCCCGCTCTGCCTCTCCATCTGTGCATCTTCGCTTCGAGTGGCAACTGCCAAATGAGTCATGATGATAGGAACAGTACCCTGATCTAAGCCACTCTCTGATATCTGTGTGGGTTTTCAACAGCAATACCTCATTACAGCAGCCCACAGGGATACCACCAGCCTTACATAAGTGGGTCAGACCCTCCCCTGTGCCAAACGAAAAGTTACAGAATAAGCGGAGGAAACGCAGGGAACAAAACGAGACGTTGTTTTAAGTGTGATCCTCGAGGAGATGAACAATACAGTAGAGGCTCAAGGTATATAAAGAGAATCTGTGTCTTTGTTCTTCCATTTTCCCAGTTTTGAATCACACTGTTCTTAAATTAGCTGTCACTCCAGTCTCGATATTACACATAGGCTCCACACTGTTCAACCCTGTTCACATCTGGTCTTATGCAATAACATTTAGTCATTTAGCAGACGCTCTTATCCAGAGCGACTTCTCTAACGCTTCTCTAACGCTTCTTCTAACGCTCAATTCTCACTAGCACACTTGATTTATACGTATCAATTTATTTAAGTGACGGTGCAGTATTAATATTAGTAGTTTATAAGATATTACATGAGTACACAACCTGACCAACTGTTACAGGTCCTACACTAATACGTAGCCTATTTTTCGCACAGAAAGATGAGTTTAGTTTGAGGGATTGATTATTATAGTTTGTGACTGGGCTGTAAATGCAGAACATACAAAATAATACTTCTATCAAAACATGAAGCTTTGGTCGGCTACAGCCCTAGCAGAAAGACGGCACGTTATTTCAAGCCAAACTGCACCTTATAGAATCTGTAGGGTAATAGGTCCACTTCCTCATACGCTTTCAAACATATCCGGCTTATGGAAACTATTTTAGAACGTATCCGTCCATCCAAGATATTGAGTTAGTCTCAATCTCCCAACAAAAACAGACTGCTCAAGTTTATATAGGAGAGCTTCGGTGTAGGATCATTCAAATATAAATCGCTTTGGCGAATTAGGAGGACTAATCTGTATTTCACAATAAGTAGGTACACATGTGAATATAAACTTGAGTTTCGTAAATTAGCCTACTCCTTCATTTGTGAGAAAATGGGGTAGTCGTGGGCCTTTCTAGCTGTGACCTATTCGGAAAACCACACCCCTCTGTCCGATATGTAATTTAAATGTTTAAAAAAATTAAGAGCGCTTGCTTTTAATGTGCAATAAATATCTACAACCTGACTCATGGAGCGCTCAGAGGCTATATTCAAAGAGAGCGGTATTGTAGCCTACGCCACAGTTCACCTTATTAAGCCAGCTCAGCATGCGGCGTATTTTCGGGCCTGTAGAGCTTCTTAAGGCTCTGCAGTCGGTGGCAATCAAACGTGGCCGGCTCAAGCTCGCCAAGTCCCATAACAAAGACAGGGGAGTGCAATGATCTACCATGATCCTAACCCCGCCTTCCGGTTGGATTGTGTTGAGAACGGTTGTTTTTCTTTACCGTACATTATTCAATACGGCGCAAAGATATTTTGGGCCGAGAAGGGGGCGTGTCATAGCGTGTTCGAAGCCTGTTTATAGATCCCACAAACAGGTCTGCTTCCACAGTAAAACTCTTGTTTTATGTGTTTGAATTTGCAGTAAAGCAGCAACCAATTTCCATCATGTTAGATCAGAAAAGGCCTGATGTTTATTGAGAAGAAAAAGAAAAAAATATCGTTGGATTATGAAAATATTTAATTACCATATAATGTTTCGTTGTAGCCTACATCTATGAATCACAATAAAAAAATTGGATTTCAATACTTTTATCAGATAATCTGTGAGGATTAGACATTTTGTCGCAGTTTTGCTGTTCTTAAATAAACATGAAAACATAAGTTTATAATACTTACATAAGTGTATCCATATCTCTCAGGATAAACAATCAACGTTGCTCAAACAATGGTCTTTCAATCGGTAAATTACCGTTGCATATTTATTAGGAGAAATAATAACAGTTTTAGCCCCTTTGGGATTGTCTAACATCTGGTCTTGAGCCTTCAGGTCGAGACCTACAGTTTATTTGAAGGAGTCAGCGTTCAATTGGCCTGATCTCACATAACAAGCCTCCGCTTAAGAGATTTCCTATGAAAACACGGCCCTCTCCCCTCCTGCAGACTGCGGCTCTATTAACTCCCCCAACAAGCTTTAGCATGCCTCTGTTAACATTGATACCCAAACAAGTGACTGTGTAAGCAAGCTGACATTGCCAGTAAAGTATATGTATTATGTCTTGAGTGGATTCACTGTGTGTTTTTTTCATTGTTTTAGACTGCGTTTCTATGGTTGCACAACAGGAGCTACAGTCATTTTCAGTGAATTCAGTTCAGCCCGAAGCTTGTTCGTCCCCTACCCACCTGTTGTGGGAGGTGTTCAAGTCTCAAGCAAAACTTAATGTTTTCATGTGGGCCTTTATTCTATGGTGCCATTTTTACATAAATTATTATGGAAATGTTGGGTGGATGTAATATTTGAATGTAGATGTTGGTGAATTACAGGGGACTAAGGTGCATTTGCTTGAGCAAATGGTCTAAGTTGTATTGTAATACTACAAGTGGATGCATGTTTGACACCTGGGAGTTTAAGATGGAAAATAAAGACCATATCGATTGGACTGGAGTGTCACTCTTTGATTGTTTTTCAGTTTACAAGTCCAGTTAAAATACCAAATTATAAAATTATGCTATATTCAATTATTTATATTCAAGTATGATACCAGAAAGGGATTTATTCGCCATGAAAGTTTGCACAGACAAACTTTCATGCATTTACTATACATTTACTGAATTAGGCCTAAGCCTACTGATTGGGCACATTTGCATGTAAACATACAAATCAACGACGTGTCTTCCACTTAATCTTTTCGTGAGCCTGATGGTTCACATGGAATTGTTTGCCTTAAATATCATTCAGCAAAATGGCGTTCATGGACAGGGGCACTGCAAAACGTCTAATTTGCCATGAGATGGGTGAAATACATTTGCGTGTACACAGATGGCAGTACGGTAGCATCCAAGGGGTGTACACATGATGCGTTGATAGAGAAGGTAGTTCTGTGTTTCAATCAGTTGGGTAGGCTTCTGACTTATGTCTGTTGTACAATTTTAAGGGGGTGTGGGGGGAGAATGAAAGAGTTCTTCCAAAAACACGGACGAAATCATGAACGGTGCCGTGTATATTTCGTTTTTCCAAGGCCAGCTCGAATCTGTTCTGGAGCAAGTAGTTCAACTCGCGGTCCAGGAAATAAGCAAGACTGTTGGGGCGAGCTTGAATTCAATGTTAATGGAAACGGCTGTCAAAGAACAAGAAAACCAACGACTCAGGTTAAAGCTGCAAAAACGGGAGTTTGAACGTAAAGGCATCGAAAATGGGTCTCTGTCCAACGGTGGCAAGGCAGACAACGCGGCCATAGACAGAACAAAGCCCGACTCACACACCCCCAGCCTAAGCTTGGAGCGCGGCGTGTCCGCAGACACACGAAGACTTGAGCAAAAAGGACGTGTCGTGGGTAAGGTTACCAGTTCAATGCACAAAACACCTTTGGGGGGAAAAACATTACGTAATTGCGCAGTCCCTTAGTCATTTTGACCAGTTTAGTGGGTGTGCGTGCCTGGGTGTTTGCTAAAAGGCTAGCAATCGTTCAGCCTTGTGTGCGTATAAATCTGTAAATAGGGAGGACAAACCCGTTTGAGCGTTTTTCCTGAAATACGTTTTAATAGTTATTCCTGGGGAAATTATGGAATTAAATTACATATTAACTATACTGAAATACGTGTGCACAATAATATCAACAATATTTGCTCAATTTAGACGTTTTTAAAGGTTTTTAATTTTACCTCGAAGCTACTTCCGTTAATCAGCTGTTTGTGAAAAAGAGGCTAGTTTTACGACAGTGACTTTGGATGTAGCCTACTTTAACATGCTAGCTGATTAGCCAGTACGAGTGAGATATGTAAACAGCTACGTTAACAAACATCTTGTTTGTAAAATATGTAGTCTTAAATACGATGGGAACACATCACATAAACAACTCTAAAACGTCCGACACGCCAAATGTTGTCATTTTTTGACAAGCGTCCCTGAAGCTCAAATTCCGAGTCAGAGTTCCATGAAGCTTTTCATTGCAGTGAATGGGGCGGAGAAGCGTTTCTTCTCTTATCTGTACTCTTGTATTGTCCAGTCGATTTATAATAACATGTTATCAAAAGTGGACCTCTAAATTACTTTTTGTTGTCTTTATTCAAATGAATGTAATTTTAATTAAGTTATTCCATTGAAACATAATACATGTAATATAATAATGACACGACTTAAATTTGTTCAAGAACAACAATGTTTAATATGCATATTTAATAGGAAACCTAACTCATTTTCCAGAGGGAATCAAAAAACCAGTTAACCCATTTTAGCCAATATGGGATACTGGAAAATTATTCCCCGACCCCTAGCAAAAAGGCGATCGAGCAAGCTCCTGGAAAATGTGTAGCTAATTGAAGGCACGTTCATCTGAAAAAGAGAGAGAAAAAAGTGCACATTTGTAACATACTTATTGACAATAAGTTACTTATAAACATATTTATGAAAACTTCATTTTACTATACAACCTCACTGCAAACGGAATGTGCTGCTACTGTTTCATTTTCTCTTCATACCTGAAATTAGAAATACATAAATTATTAAATATCAATATCAAACCTGATCAACAGCCTTACTAGAGTAAAACTGCCAATATTTAGCTATATAAACATCCTATAAGAGATACGAATATATGCAGAGGGAACTATTTACATCAGAAATCTTACATGAAAGAAAAAGATTATATTAGATACACAATAGTTACAAATAATTATACAGCTAACTTCAACCTAAAAGAAAAGATTAATATTAGAAGATACACAATAACTACAAATTATAGCCAATGCCCTACTCTATACTGTTGGCTTTTAAAGCCCGCTCAACAGTCTAACTGCCAATGCCCTACTCTATACTGTTGGCCTTTAAATCCCGCTCAACAGTCTGCCAATGCCCTACTCTATACTGCTGGCTTTTAAATCCCGCTCAACAGTCTGCCAATGCCCTACTCTGTTGGCTTTTAAATCCCGCTCAACAGTCTGCCAATGCCCTACTCTATACTGTTGGCTTTTAAATCCCGCTCAACAGCCTTGCTTTACAACCTATGTAAATCTGACTTCATGATTTAAATAATCATCTAAAAGAGGACATTCGTAAACCCCCTCCTCTTCGTCCTCACCCTCGTACTCTACAACAAGTAAACTACCTGTGCTACAGCCCACTACTCTACCTGGATACCAGCACTCCAACCCATCATCACTATCTATGTACATGTGCTTTATTTTCCTGCCTATCATGTCTGCAGCACTGACAGACAACAACTCCACATACCCCTCCTGAAAATCGGACCATAAATCAAACCACCACAGTCTCTTTTCCCCATCATATCTTACATGGGAAATGGTCTTACCATTTACCTCCTTTTCCCCTATAACTGTGGCTCTGTACCAGACTTTAGTCCCATCTTCATCAAACCCATGTCTGATGATTTTACCAAGGAGCTGGTCTGCCGACTGCACATCAGGTACTATGACCTTTGAGAGCCCCCCCCTCTTCCTACCTGAATCCCGAACAAGTGCCTGCTGCTTCTCAGCAAGGCGTATAAATTCAGCCTTTGCCTCTGCAAAAACATGTGCTGATGCACACCCATACTGCCTATCCTCAGTGTCCTCCAACTCTAGAGGTGCCTGAACTACACTCATAAGATTCCTAGTGAGAGTCTCTAAAGGCAATCTTCTCCTGTCCTTACTTAGATTGAAGACACCATTCTCATTTTTCATCCCTAGTACCACCCGTCTAAACCTCAACTGTGCTGATACAGCTAACAGTTTGGATCTCTCACCTAAACTCTCTAGTTGCTCATCTATTTCATCTAAAGTTGTCCACAAGCCCCCATACTTACCGATCTCCAATGTCAGCTTTTGCTTTGTGGCAACATCCCTAACTTCCCTCTCTCTCTCTTTGACCCTAGACGCCTGCAAAATTCTAAGTCTCTCATCCCTAATTTGTCTTTAGACTTTACTTACCAACAATTATGGAAAACAAACTCCAACTCCTTCGAAAGCCACGCGTGTGGATAATCGGCAGCTCGCTGATTTACTGGCTTGAACGCCACCTGACCGCCACGGGACACAGCCACCCTCGGCTTGATGTGCCAGATTGAGTGGATGGGGAAGAGGGGTATGAGATGGGAGCAGCTCCTGCCTCTTCTCCAGAGAACACCGGGTCCAGGTCCCGACGTAATGATCGTACATCTAGGCGGAAACAACCTGGCCTCTCAAACGTCGTGTTCTCTGATGATCCAAATGAGGAACGATCTTGGATGGTTACTGCAAAAGTACCCCAGTACCAAGATCATATTTTCAGATATTATCCAGCGATGGGTCTATCGGAACCATGTACCTGGCACCAGTGTGTATGGGATTGAACGGGCCCGAAGGCGTGTGAATGCCGGCATAGCCGCCTTTCTGGCTGATAGGGGCATGTCTGGCATCCGAAACAGCAACATCCATCATAAGGATGATTGTTATTTTAGGGACGGCGTTCACCTAAATTTCAGGGGAAACGAAATGTTTCTTTTGAATGTCCACTCAGGTCTGAGCAAGATATTGTGAAGACTCCCGCCTAAAAGCAACAAAGGCTCTTTTAAGAGCCACCTAAATAACCCCAAAATAAACTTTCACTAATGCACTCAGTGAAAGTCACATTGAGCTGATCACTGTCACTCAATACACACAATAGCCTACTTAAATTTGGGATTGGCTAAATTTGTTGTTTAATCTATGTGATATATAATTGTCTCATTATGTGCTGGTGATTGAAGATAATGCAGATCAGTTCACAAAAAAAGTCACTAGATGGCGGAGTTGAGGGGAATATAAAAACGCGCCTTTTTACGAGTATGAACATACTTTTTTTTTTAATAGTAAACCTTGCAAGATACAAGTATACTCAAAATACAAATGTTATATGAAGCCCAATGTACCAAAAACGTCAAAACGCAACCATGTCATGCCACTTAGGCACTGTAAAACTAAAACAAAGCCAGTATACCATCAGTCTGTCGTGGGCATTCCAAGCTAGGTAGCTAGCTACTGTCAGAATTCAGTAAATCACAGGCACTCCTCGGACTTAAGCTCGATTATAAAAAAACCCCCAGCTGGGAAATGTTAGAGGTTTTCACAGTCCTGTAGAGGAGACCTTCATGAACAGAATGACATCAAATTGAGGCTGTGGCATTGAAGTTCAGGTTAGTAGCCAATGGCTCAAAGTACTCTCAGCCCATTACAGACGTCTTAAAATGGGAAAACCTCTGTGCCACATACGGGATGGTATTGGCACAGGGATTGGCTCTAATTTGAGTGACAGGTTGATTCACCAATTGAAAAACTCATCTGGGAATTTTGATTTTTGTAAGGGGAGGGCCGAGATTTTACTGTCGCCGTTTGGCTTCCTAAACAGCAATAGAATTACAAGTTTCTCTAAACCGCGTCGCGTACAGCATAACAGTGAGCTACACTGGCTTAAAACTACAGGTATATAATGATAATTGTACCCATTAACTGTTTACTAGTAATATTATCTCATAATAAATCATAAAACGTTCATTGATATGTGAGCCATGTTTATTATTTTAACGATGGAAAACGGATGTATCACAGACCGCTATCGTATATGTCGTCCAACAGAGGCTAATTATGCTAACGTCTCAGTCAACAAGCAAAAATTGACTACTGTTTTCGAAAGTAAATGTACTAATAATATCATCGTACATCGTATTGTACATTAAATCTCACAAGTGTGTTTTTTATGACAATTTTAAATGAGCAATAAGTTCAGTTTAGCATTTGTTGACGCTTGGAACTCTCCGTTGTGATTACATTGAGAGCAGAACGTTTGTCCTCCCTACTGTAAACAAGACAATGCAACAACGCAATCTTTGGAAAGCCATATTTTGGCACAATTGGGAGCTATAATAACAGATTACAACATAAATGTTAATTCTCTATGTGATTTATTAAATTATGGGGCTAACAAACCGTTTGTTATTCTACTGGAGGTTTTGAGCTATTTGTCAACACACGAAAGTATTTCTTCTATATGTAGACGTAAGACTAAATGCGATTCATAGTGGCCTGCTCACACGTTGTTTCATTAGTTATGTTACATGAAAGCCTACAACTTCAGCCACAACACTAAACACCAATCCTTGTATTTGTTTCAACTACACATATTTGGTTGTATTAAATCCATCCTTTTTTGGGCATGCATAAAGACTTGAGATTGAGATGATACTTCCGCACCAATGTAGCCTACACTTCCATGTTGCAGGCTACAACATATTCTATACAGGGATGCAAACTGTCTGTGGCTGGCAAGGTGGTGACGCTGTTGTTGTTTAGCCCTCTCCTCGGCCCTCCCCAGAATCACGCTGTTGACATGATCGCAAACCATGCCATTCCCCCCAGAATGCCCCAGTTGGCGTTACCATTAGAGACCATGTCAATGGAGTCATATCAGGGATTAACCCCCCCCTCCCTCCCTTACTCGAGTTATACACTAAACACTTCCAGCCTGAGATCTCTGACAAGGGCTTCATTTGCACATTTGGGACAAAACACATTTTTGAGGCCTGAACGGTGAACAGCGGGCTTCTCATGTATGGCTGGGAATCTTTGGGTGGCATTGCGGATGTCAGTTCTCTTTTCTGAGGTGGCATCACCACCTGTTTTGCCCTGCCAAGCGGCAAATCATTTGATTTGTAGATTGTGACACACTCATTTGTTTAGGCCTGTCAAAAATACGCCCATTTTTATAACCATTTAGGCTATGGACCTCAACGACAAAACCATAAATTGTAAGTGAAGTGTGCAATGGCATTGTTTCAAATGACCTGAGGGTAGCATCTACCAACTCTAATTATATGCACGCATAAGGGGGAGAATCTGAAATCTAGGAGGCAGTTCCACCATTCCATGGCATTACAAGAGTGATTACCTTCAAAACTTTACAGGGTAATAAAATACTGGTGTGATTATAGTGGTTCAGTCAGTCTGAGCGAAACAGTGCCGTATTGACTCAAGCTCAATAAACCAGCCACATATTTACATTACATGAACATGTTATTTGTTTAGGATGTGTTTTGGACACTTATCCAAAGCAACGTACGAGAATGCTTTTAGTAAGTACAGCGTGATCAAGGTCTGGAAGGGTCTAGTTGTTACAGTATTTCAGAAGTTAGTGCTAAGGAGCGTCTGTATTTAAACCAGACACGGCTGGTGATATTCTCATCCCTAATGAACAGTTTTCTGCACATATGCTTGGTCTGGGTGACGCATGATTGCCATGTCTTAAATCTCACAGACGTGTTTGGAAATACACTGGGAAGGATTCGTGGATGTAATGGTTGAGGTTGGAACGATGAGCATAGAGGCAAGGCACTCGCAGTGTGAAAAGAAATGGTTCTCACAGACTGTTTAAAATGGGGTCATCGAGAATGGCTGCTAAATTAGAATGAGGGGATTACTGTTTGAGATGTGTGGCATCACAGCTGGGTCCTCCAAAAGGGTCTCGTGTGTGTGTGTGTGTGTGTGTGTGTGTGTTTTCCGATGCACCTACCAGGTCAGGCTTGCACACAGTTCAGAACATCCGTCTTCAGAACTCGAAATAAACCAAATCCACAATTCTCAGAATGTTACGTCATGTGTTAACTTCTCTGTCTAGTGTGTGCGTTGATGTGATTTATGCTGCCAAAAAAACAAACAAAACGGTAATAGTGATTCTTTTGTATTCTCCTTAAGTGTTGATCTAGTTGTTTCCTCTGTGGCCACGGCAAGGCGGGTTCCAACCCGGCTTCCTCGCGGTCCCCTTTGTTTACCATCTCATCCAGATGACTTACCGTCTTTTACAAAACAACGCCATCATCATTCCCTCCCTCCTGTCCGCAGGCCAGCTGAAGTCCGTGATGGAGCAGGTCCTGGACTTTGCCGTGTGCGAGCTGGGCAAGATCGTGGAGGCCAGCTTCGAGGACCTGCTCCTGGAGATCACGGTGAAGGAGCGTGAGCAGCAGGAGCTGGAGGAGCGCCTGCGCTGCAGCCGCCCGGAGAACGGGAAGAGTCGGGCCAGGCGGCGCTGCTCGGAGCCCGACCCCGCCTCGCCCGGCGCCGCCTCGCCCGGGAGCCCGGACGCAGCGCGCAACGAGGCGGGGGACGTCACGGGGGCCAAGATCGCCCGGAAGGAGGACGAGGAGACAAATGGTCTGTGTTTTTGGAACTCTTTGAGTCTGACAAGCAGGGTGCAGAATTTACCTTTTTGTCCACCGGACAAATGTCTAGTGCATGTTAAAATGTCACCAGCCTCTCAATAGATTACCATAGTTCTTTGGGATGGTGAGTAAAGAATATCTACTAGCCTCTTGCATATTTACCAGCATTTGGCTGGTGGATGCTGCTAATTTTACATTTACATTTATTCATTTAGCAGACGCTCTTATCCAGAGTGACTTACAGTAAGTACAGGGACATACCCCCGAGGCAAGTAGGGTGAAGTGCCTTGCCCAAAGACACAACGTCATTTTGCACGGCCGGGAATCGAACTTGCAACCTTCTGATTACTAGCCTGCTTCCCTAACCGCTCAGCCACCTGACTCCCTGACTCACCCGACTCACCTGACCAATTTTGCGCCCTGCTGACGAGAGAAGCAGTGCTGTGTGGAGGGGTTGTAGAAAAGGCAGAGTTGTGAGTGTGGCAAGGAGGACGAGGAGTGGTTTGTTAAAGGAACAGCTCAAAGGGCCACTGGCTCTCTGAGTTTGTCTTGGAGTCGAACATTTCTTTTTTGAGATGAGTGAATGGAGGTTAAGTCCAAGCCTAAGTTGGTTTGATTTTTAAAAGTCAACTTGCCTTCCAGACGTTTGGTGGAAATAAATAATGTACAGGTGTCGAGATATTGTTGCACGGTTGTTCAGTAATTGAGATGTTATTGTAGCGCTGTAATATTCTTTTCGTTGGCCGTGCCTGGTAGTTAAGATGTGGTGACTTTGTGACGTAACCAGGACGCAGACCGTTCCTCAACTCTGACCACCATAACACTGTAGAACTACACAGTTCTGATACTAGATCTCCTGCTGTACTGTCTATATGCACTGTTTCTATGTTGCGTTGGATACAATTGTCTGCTGAATGAATTAAAGGTAATGTAGGTGTCCATCCATCAGCGGATTATAATGCTTATATTTAAGTCATTTGACAGTAATGGACCTTTTTGTATTCTAGTTGAATGTAATGAAAGTGCCTGACGTCGGACTACTACAGAGGCTTAACCTGTCAAGTCTTAGTTAACAAATAACTCTGGCAGATAGTTGTATCTTACGTCTCTAAGGTTTGTTACTGTGGATGACGTAACTGTTTGCATGTGCAGATAAAAAAAAAAAAAGTATTTCAAAACTGGGTGAAAAACTGATTTACAGTGTCAAAACTATTTTAGGGACAGTTGTTGGGACCACATTCTGTGGATTCCATTTCTGTGGACGGGTGAAAACACACTGACTCTGTGCTTGTTTTTAGTTTTTCTTTCTCAACCCCAAGGTTTGTCATAGTTGTATAACTGGTTAGGGAATCTTTTTAGGTTACTATACTATAGGTTAGCTATAAACAAACATGACTCAACATCCATGTTTATTGTCTTTGCTTGTACCTGTAGCAGTGTAAGCCATACTGACCCACATTTTGTCTTGTTGAAACAGTCATATAGATGATGAACAATGATTTCATGCGCCCACATTTCTCGTAAAGCTTTTGAGAAGGTCAGCTGTCTCTTACCGTAATCACAGTATTGTCTGGACTGTAATTGGACTACATCTGCCCTTCAAACAACGACCACACTTCCTCCGCAAATTCTTACACAATATATTGAAGCCTAATAGAAATGTACTACAGATCAGTGTTGGGGGGCACCTCAGTAGTTCTCCAGATAAGCTTCAAGGATTCTGGAATCCGACCTTGGCCCTTTGCTGCATGTCTCTCACTCTCACTCCCCCTACCTTTCCTGTCACACTTCACTTAAAAACGACCCAGAAGAGCGTGAAAAATGACAAAAGAAATCCACTCTCGGAAACTGTCCCTTCACCTGCAACACGTCCGCGAGCCTGTCAGTGACCCGTGTTCCCTCCCCCTGCAGACCCGGAGAAGCCGGCTGTGCTCTCGGTGGCGCAGGACTGGGTGCCCATCCTGGACAAGGTGTTTGGTCAGAAGTGGTGCAGCGACCTCTGGCAGATCAAGGAGCTGGCGTCTCCCGGCAGGGGCTCAGGCTCCAGCGCGCTCCTCCGGGTCGAGGAGCTGCAGCCATCGCCCACCTCCCCTCAGCAGGATCCCCAGTGGATGCCTCTGGAAGACATGGAGGTTCTCTCCACCACCCCTGAGCCCCCGCCTGCCTGCGCCCCTCCACGCACCCCCTCAGGTAAGATCCCGTCCCCATGTATGCCGCTCTTGTCCCCTTGTACACTCCCCTTCCCGGTCCTGCAGCCCCCCTAGTCTCCTCTCCCATCCTCTGCTGTGTCTCCACAGCCGTCCCTGTCCCTGCCCAGAGTCTGAAAGCCACACAATGAGCTGGAGCACAGTCAACTTCTTGTTTGTTTCCCAGACCCTCCGAACCTCCCTTCATTTCTAGGCTAGCCAGCTATTCACCAAGCTAGTTAGTTTACATTTCATGCAGCAGAGTTTCAGCAAATCAATCACATTTTCTGCATGACTGGCTGCAGCCTCGGGCCCATCGCAGGAGTTGCGAGACATTCTCTGTGACGCGCCAGTCCACCCAAACATGTCTGAAAGCGTACTTTCAGCGTACGGACATATCGTATTACACTAGTCTCCCCCGTGATGGATTGGCGCTTGGATGCAAAGCCTATCTCCCCCCTCCCCCCCCCCCTCCCTTCTTGTCTCCCTCCCTCCCCTCACTCTGCCCTCTCTCCTGCAGCGGACGACTCTCCTCTCAGGTCCCCGTCGATGCTCCACCGCCTGCTCACCCTCCCCGCCCAGCTCCTGGAGGACGACGAGGACACGGACGCCATGGAGATCCTGCCGGCGCTGGCAGAGACCTCGCCCTGCGCAGCGCTGCGAGTCCGTGTCGAGTCACCGAGCCAGAGCTGCCTGTCCCCCCCCACCAGAAGAGAGGAGGAGGAGGGGGAGGAGGAGGAGGAGGGAGGGGAAGAGGAGGAGGAGGAGGAGGAGGAGGAAGACGACGACAAAGGGACAAAGGTGAGGAATTCAAAGGGCAGGAAGTCTCTGGGGTGTAAGGAGTGCGGCAAGAAGTTCGGACGACCGCAACTCCTCAAGGCCCACCAGCAGACGCACTCCATCGCCACGGCGACGCTACGCTGCTCCGAGTGCGGGAAGAAGTTTTCCCAGGCTTCGCGGCTCCAGGCGCACCTGAAAAGCCACACGGGGAAGAAGACATGAGCGAGCCCAGAGGGGGAGGCACTCAGGTCTGGCTCCCGGCTCTCATCACACACAGCAGCATATCAGTGGAGGTCGTCACCGCACACAAGCTCACATTAAAGTACTTTTGGATTTGGGAATACAAGGCATTACGTGACCTGTTGTTGATTCTGAAGGTACTTTGATACAAGAAATTCTTTCCAGACACACAAGGATAGTTTAACAGCCTGTTAGTACGTATTATATCTCCTCATTGTTGGCTCCATTTGGATGCTTTATCAAAAATTCGGATAAATCTGGCTGGAGTTGTCATGGTTTTTTGCGGTGTAGGAAGTGTTTGTTCTGTTGTCGTGGGACTCCTGTCACTTGCTACAAGACATGAAGTGACCTTTTATGAAGTGCTCTTTCAGTTTTCTCGAACTAGACTTTTGTTGTTTTTGTTTCTTTGTTTTTTTTTTACACATTTCGGAATATCAAGTAGATCTTTTTCTGCTGTAATATTTCACATCGAGAGCATTTTGTACTCCAAAAGCCAGGATCCCTCTTTTGGCCCGTAGCGTCTAACACAAACGTGGCGCTGACCAGCGAGAATCTGACCTTTCATTGGCATAGGTGTTGAATGTGAATCACAACTTTGTTTTTTGTTTTTTTCCTGGCGCTGCAGCAGTGACTTAGACACTTAAAAAGGGATTTTGTGCCTGGGAAGAGAGACTGTCAGAGCCTGGACGGGGGCTGGTCTTTAGTGTTTTCCTCTGAATGTGAAACTGGTGGAACCAGTGATTTCTCTACCTTCATGCAACTCACAATCTTAGTCTTTACTGACAGTATTTACCCCTTTCAACACAAATACCTCATTTTACACAGATTCACGTATGTTCGGTTCAACAAAAGGATTGTTACCTGGGTAGCCCTTTTGTAAATGTAACACAAATCCACAATATTACAGTGCAATGTTCTCCAGAATCACAGGACTTCCTCCTTCACGATGGACCAGAGGCAAGCTGTGAGCTGAACACACTGGTCACAGCCTCAACAACCAAATAACCCGTCTCCTCAAAGGGACCTTCAGGACTGAGGAGAAGGAGGATGATGAAGGGAAAAGGCCTCACTCATGTTCTGACTCGTAGAAAGTCTCAATCATTGTCAGTGTCCTAGTAAGTGGTGCAATACCACCATTGTTTATTCTCTTTGTTTTGTTCTTTTTCCCTTGCCAGCTTGTCTACAGTACATTTAGGGAACATCTTAATGAATGAAAAGCATAATTATTAGTCTGCTCTCCTTATGTGAGCGTTTGCCTGAAACAATATACTCTGTTGAAGGGTTGAAGGGAGAGGGGATTCCAGTAAAGGAGGGTGTGTATGTGTTCGAGGGTGTGTGTTTTGGGAGGGGTTGGGGGTTTGTGTGTGTGTTGGGGGGGGCTGTGTGTGTGTGTGTTGGGGGGGGGGCTGTGTGTGTGTGTGTGTGTGTGTGTTGGGGGGGCTGGGTGTACAGATTTCCATGATTTTTAACGTGACGCTTTCTGCCTTTCTTTGGATACATGTTCAAAAGGCAATCGGCTCCAAGTCCTGTGCCAGATATCTTGGGTATCATTGTGTCTTCCTATTTTGATTGTGCTTGTCTTTTTGTAGATTATTCTGCAGCTTGTGGCAACACAAAGCATGACCAGCAAGCAATACTGTGCGTGTGAACCTTGAGACTACGCCGTTGCTGCGTACAAGTGCCAATGTCGGTGAGTTACCAGTCTGTTTGGAGATGTTGGTACTTCACACAGCGTTCGGTAGAGGAGCACCGCGGATCAGTCCCCCCCGAGTCTACTGGACTTCTAGTGTCTTCCTCAGGGAAGGCTGTTTCTGTGGCTGAGTTTCAGAATGACTTCTACACCTACAACCCCTGCTCTACCAGAGAGGAAATTACAATGCTGTTCCAATCCATCGTTTTAAAGTGCCCTATCGCCACTGGCCGTTGCCTGTTCAGTACACGGTTGGGGTCAAGTCAAACTCAAATTCATCCAGTGCTTCAAAAGTAATGAAAAGTGAAATCCTATATCACATTCTTTTGTAGGCAACGTGAAATGACTTGAACTGACTCCAAATGCAGTGGTTAATGTGAGGCACGGTAGATGCACTTCCTAACAACGTGCTAAGAATTTGAAAGCTGGTGTATAGATCGCGTATGCGTATCATCAGTGTCTACATGGAAGGAATACATGATGGGCTTCGACCTGCCGTCTCGTGTTTCTCTGCTAGCGTGTTTCTCTGCTAGCGTGTTTCTCTGCTAGCGTGTCAGACAGGACAGGCACCCATCCTTTCCTTCACACTGGTATATGAGGACATGGGTCTGATTTAGACCATCACCAGTTAGGATAGAATTTCCACCCGTGTCATTTCCCTTCTGGCTCGTTGTAGCCGAGCGCATCACATTTCAGTTGACTGTTGTTCGTGTCAGAACTCATCAACGTAGTGTGGGATTTTATCTTCGCCACTTTCTGTTTGTGAGGGGGTTTCGTTTTTTCCTGAACAGGGAGGAGACTTGAGATGTCCGCAACTGTGATCATTTGAATTCAGGTCAAATCAGCAACGGTTTACATAACGTCGGCACGCATCAAACCATGGTTTGGGACATCTTTGCCTCTAGACTGTAACCATAACAAAAGAACATTGCATGCAATGTATTACAATTTTCATATAATAAACATATGAAAGTATATATATATTAAAAAACAATATTGCTCCCTCTAATTTCAGGGTTGTTGGTTCTGCATAGAGAAGTCATAGACTTTGTGGTGAAATCAGATTGTTGTTTTTTTTGTGATTGTATCTGTGGCCAGTGCTGTGCACTTGCTACAGATGTTTAGCTTACTTAGCAAACTGTCCTATTGATCGAACGGACTTAAAGTGCACTTCATTCCTACTAAAAGTAGTGTCTTCAAAAAAACATCACCACCGCTCAAATTAACAACTTGTTGCCTGGTGGTAAGAGAAGCCTAAACTGTGCTGAATACCTAGAGAGGGACACCTGCCATATTGGTTTACATCCAGCATCTACGTTCCAATTTACTCTGATGTGAAACGATACATCAGTATTGTCACGTTCCAAATGTCTGAACTTCATTGTATACTGTAAATATCATTTTTTTCCTTTGTATGGCTTTTTGAATCTAGATTGGGGAAAATGGGTCTTTTGGATAATAAATAGTATTGTCCTCCTTGCTCATATTCAGAGACTTTCCCTCCTAACGCTTTAGCATGCACAGTTGAGCACTACTACTTAGATTTAATCCACCTTTTGGAAAGCTAGACGTAGCGATGATGACTAATGTGTGTTTCTCAGGTGTTTCCTCCTCTTGCTTTGACTAATGAATTACCAACCGCTTTTCTGCAAATGCCAAGTCTGAATACATACTGACGTGTTCCTCATGCAATTTATTTGCACTTTCTATTTTAAGTTACTACAGAATTCCATACCTCAATTTTTTTATTTTCAGTTATTAATGGACACATCCAGACCTCAATTGAAACTGTTGACATTCATCTATGTTTGTAGAGCTTTTTGACAGGTCAAAGCTAAATGCACAACTCCAAAGGTTACCTCCGCCAACAAAAATCTTAGCACCGATGTACTCGATGATCATTCTTCCTCAGTTACAAGGACAGCACCTGGTGTAGGGAATATCCCGGACCACAGACACAATCTGCTGTGTTTAATGGGACCACAGACACAATCTGCTGTGTTTAATGGGACCACAGACACACTGTTGTGTTTAATGGGACCACAGACACAATCTGCTGTGTTTAATGGGACCACAGACACAATCTGCTGTGTTTAATGGGACCACAGACACAATCTGCTGTGTTTAATGGGACCACAGACACACTGCTGTGTTTAATGGGACCACAGACACAATCTGCTGTGTTTAATGGGACCACAGACACAATCTGCTGTGTTTAATGGGACCACAGACACACTGTTGTGTTTAATGGGACCACAGACACAATCTGCTGTGTTTAATGGGACCACAGACACACTGCTGTGTTTAATGGGACCACAGACACAATCTGCTGTGTTTAATGGGACCACAGACACAATCTGCTGTGTTTAATGGGACCACAGACACAATCTGCTGTGTTTAATGGGACCATAGACAAAGGGACTTCCTTGTTTGTCTTGAAGAAGGACTGTAGAAATACTAGCAAAAATCAAATTCCATGTATCTCTGAGCCAAAGCGAGTGGCCACTGTCTTCTCTTGTGTTGTGGTCATCCATTTGACCCTGTCATTTTCTCCTTCATTAAAATATCAGATATTTGGCAGAGGAGAGAAGCAGTTGAACATCGTAAGTAACATTTAGATTGTTGGTGTCTGTTTTGCTTCACACAATGGCTTCATAAACTTGAGCAAGAAAATGTTCATCTGTGTAAATATTGGCTATTTCCTGAAAAGTGGTTGAGATTCATTTAAAACAATTCTGTTAACTTCACCCATCAATTTAGAGGTGTAAATTTAGAATCCCAAAGACTTGAAATTGACATGCAAAATTTCATGAGGGAATGAAAGGGATATTTAATTTATCTTTTAAGTTGTTGTTTTTTGTCTTTTTAAATTTTTAGATGTAGAGCAAGCAATGTTATCCAAAAAACCTTGTCATTCAAATGGAGAATTGTTGTTTGGTCAAGATTTTATTTGTGTTATTCAAGCGCAGAAATATATGTAATTGTTGTAGATTTAGTTATCCCAATTCCATTGTGTTGGATTTTTTTAAGATCTACCCTTTGTAATGCCAAATTGTTTTCCCTTTTGGTTTCTGGCATTAAGCAAGCACCTGTTCATTTTTAACCTGATATCACTCTGAATGTCATTCATGCCAAGGTAACTTTGCCATGATACTATGATTATGTAGGCAATGTGAAAATGTTTTCTACATGTTAGACAATGAAAATGGGTACTTTGTGTAAGTGGAAAAAATACAATAAATGTTAACAACTAAGCAACGCTTTCTTCATTGTGTGTGCGTGCGTCAGTGTTTCAGTCCACGCACTACCTACAGTGTCTATCTTAAACGAAACCTTTTATCTGGAGTCATTTGAAGAGGAAGATGTTTAACGGTATGTCTGGTGAACAGAAACAAAGACGGAATGAATCTGCCTCTTCTTAGAACACCTCACGTCCAGGCACCTTTCAGTTCTCCATCAGGCCCTAACCCTAACCCTTGTGTATTTGCCCCTTCCTTGGTGTGATCTCTCTTCTAAGAGCAAAACAAACTGCCTCAAAACAGGACTCACCCCAAGTGCTTTTCTTTCTAAGGGTCGGAGACGGGAGATATTCTGAAGGCATCGTACAACTTTCGAGAGCTATGCGGGCTGCTGTACTTTTTATTGGTGTCCTAACGGAAATGGTCATGGCTTGTTACTGTATTTGAGGATATCTGGAAGATGGGTAGATACAGTACAATTTCGACCTAGGGTGATCATGCATACTGTAATTGATTAAATATCAGTATGTTGTGAATGTTGGCAGACTAGCAATTTGTTAGTAGTTTACGACTTGACTTACATTACTGAACTAAGTAACTTTTGTTTTCTTTTTACAGTTTGACATCTTTAATTGCCAATTCAAAGAAGAATTGTGTGGTCTTGCTGTTCCCCGCGGGTTTAGCTTTTCAAAGACAGTGCTGTGATTGTTTCCTTAAGAGCAGCATGTAAACACAATGAATGATGCGGTGTTGTACTGCGAGTGCCACAGATGTGATATAAATCTGTGATGCGAGATGAATGCGTGCTGCGCGCGCACCTGACTACGATCCGACGACGGAAGTGCAGAAACATCGAGGAAAGCGAAAAGGGAGTGAAAACGAAGCGGAATTAGTCAATGATTGAGGGAGGAGAGGAAAGGGGGAGTAGGGAAAGAAAGACGGGAACCGAGGCTCAAGAGGTTGTTCGATTGAGGAGGACGTGGCGGCTCCGGTTGAGTTTGAAGCCAAGCAAAGCAACAGTGGTTGCTGCAAGCTGATGGCTAAAAAACCATCATGAATCGGGGAAACGGCAGGTAGCGTACGTTAGTGCTCGCTATATATTTTTTCCTATTGGTTTCCTCCTTTCCACATCTCTCACATTCCGTTAAGCCAGCGTTAATGCATGTGCATGGCCCACAATATATCGTAATTTGACACATTGTCTTTGTTGTGTAAAAAAAAAAGGAAACGAGCACGTGAGGTACCTACGCTGCAAACTTAAAGTAAGGTTAGAAAAGTAGATGCACAGCTGGCCTGTACCACTTTCTTTCTTTGCCTGAGCTAACGTTAGCAAACTGTCTACCGTAAATGACAGGGAGCTAGCGTGCTAACTAGTTAGCTAGGTGGCTATACGGCTAGCTAGTTGTAGCATGCGAGTAGAATGAGCGATAAACAAGATGGCCACTGGCTAGCCATCTAGCTAGCTAGACATGGCATATTGCCCAGTCTTTGTACATAAGAAAATCTAGAACGCAAATTTTGTCTTATTCGTCGTTTTCGTAACTTCAGAGTTTCGGGGCATCTTTGTCCTTTGAGAAACTTACGTCTGGATTCAAGCGCACTAGCTACCTAGATCTTTTTCATGCATAGACATCCTCATTCCAAGACGGTGTTTGGAGAGAGAAAAAAATCACCGCCAGTTTCTTGCAGCCAACTAGAAGTGCAAGATGTGCGTGGCGAATTTGGAAGGCCACCTCGTTAGCTAATATGGCTGTAGTGCATCAGTGAATTTATAGCCGTCCTATAGTTTATTTTTCGAAACCTACAACCTGATTGAGAATGATATTTGTGATAGAAACACCACAAGGAGTGTTTAGAACTTTTCTCTTTTAGGTTGACGACTGACTGACAGACAAGTTTTTTTGTGTGGCCATTATGCAAACTTTTCCAATGTGTAGGGTACGTAACCAAGGTAATGGTCAGATTGATCAGCGTACAAAAACAGACCCACAATAGCTATAAGGCATTGCCTTTCTTGCATATTGGCCTAGTTAGCATCTGTTGAATGAAAAGATCATGCACCCAGATGTATTTGGGCAGTCGTCTGAAAGTGGTGACACAGCTTCTGATGCAAATCCAATCTCCATTTCCATCTTAAAACAATTTCCTGTGCAAATAACCCATTTTTGAATTTTTAATTCAGCAGCAGTCCTTGTCTGAATGTTTTTGTCAAACTTGGGCTTAACTGAGTTCTCACCTTGCCCTCTCTCCCACCAGGCATTTTGCAGAGCGGTGTTCCTCCTAACCCAGGAGACAACGTCCAGCCACTGTCAAGAGGCGCAGTCGAGGGGGCGATCGTCCGTTCCAGGGCTCGGGGCCGCTGGAATATCCTCCGAACGGAACCAGGTGGATGACAGGTTCTGGGGCTCTTCAGCCATGGCAGAGTTAGAGACGGACTGCCTCACGCTGGGCCTCGGCTCCCTGTCATCCGACTGCGGCTCCCCGCCCCTGGATCCCCTCCACCCGGACTGCTCCACCCCCAGCCTGGATCCACTCCAGCCAGACTGCTCCACCCCCAGCCTGGCCCTGCTGGCCTCCGACTGCAGCACCCCCACCCTCGGCACCCTGGCGGCCGAGATCGCGGAACCCCTCGTCATGCTGCCCTGCGTGAAGAGCGAACCCGAGTGCGAGCTGGACTCCATCCGCACCGTGGACCTGTCGGAGATCCAGCCCCTGAGCACAGCAGAGCTGGGCCACGAGCAGATCAAGATGGAGATCAGCGGGTTGGACTACATCAAGTCCGAACATCACGGGGAACTGCACTCCTTCCACGGCACTGACCTGGACTACAAGTCCCACTACGAGCCCAGTCTGGTGTTCGACTACATTACCCACGTCTCCGACAGCCTGGAGTACATCAAGTCGGAGCAGCACGCCGACCTGCAGTGCTACTACACCACAGAGCTCGGGGCCATCAAGACTGAGTACGAGCCCAACCTGATGTCCAGCCACCTGCGCTCGGAGATGACGGGCAACGGCCTGGAGTCCATCCACATGGCGGAGCTGCGCTCCGAGCTGAACAAGCTGCGCCCGGACGGCCTCATGGACGGCATGGTGAAACAGGAGGCCGACTTCTCCTCGTCCGGAGGCCTGTACGAGCTGCAGTCCGCCCTGGAGGGGAAGCAGCCCGGCGGCGCCTCCACCCACCCGGGCACCAAGGGTCACGGCCCCGGCCAGCGCAAGCCCCGCAACCTGGCGGGCGAGAAGCCCTTCTCCTGCACCCAGTGCGGGAAGAACTTCAGCACCCTGGGGAACCTGAAGACGCACCAGCGCATCCACACGGGCGAGCGCCCGTACACGTGCTCGCAGTGCGGCAAGAGTTTCGGCCAGGCGGGCAACCTGAAGAGGCACCAGCTCATCCACACGGGCCAGAAGCCCTACACCTGCGCCCACTGCCCCAAGGGCTTCACCAAAGCAGACGACCTGCGCTCCCACCAGCGACTCCACACCGGGGAGAAGCCCTTCAGCTGCCTCCAGTGCGGCAAAAGCTTCGGCCAGTCCAAGGAGCTGAAAGCCCACCAGCTCAGCCACACGGGCGAGAGGCCGTTCTGCTGCCAGCACTGCGGCAAAAGCTTCACCAAGGAAATGAGCTACCGCAACCACCTGCAGATCCACACCGGCGAGAAGCCCTACAGCTGCTCGCAGTGCGGCAAAACTTTCAGCAACTCGGGGGTCCTCAAAACGCACGAGAAGATCCACACGGGGGAGCGGCCGTTCGGCTGCACGCAGTGCGGGAAGAGCTTCGGCCGCTTGGGACACCTTAAAGCACACCAGCAGATCCACTCTGGGGAGCGGCCTTTTGCCTGCCCCCACTGTGGGAAGAACTTCAGCCAGTCAGGTCACTTAAAAGCACACGAGCTGATCCATAAACGAGAGAGAGGGGACTGCTGCAGCAGCAGCAGTAGCAGCAGCAGCACGCGCAGTAACGATAGTAGCTAAAAAAAAAAATATATAAAAAAAAAAAAAAAAAAAAAAACCTTTTAACCTCTCAAAAGTATTATTCCTCTTTTGTTTTTTATAAATACTATATATAAATATATATGTTATTTCCTTACACTTTTTTTCTTTTCATACCTTTTTGTGCTCTTTTGCATTATGTACTTGGGGGATCCACTTGGGGCTGATTTGGTCTTATGCAAGTGTCCGGATGTGTGTTGGGATCAGTGAAGTTACCTAGGGTCTTGTAGAAAACTTTTGTATCTCGTCTCTGATCTGTGTTTTAGTGAGTGCCATTCCAGTGTCTTTCCTCCAGTCAATCACTCACTGTGTACACACTTATTGATAACATGTAATTCCTAAACCATGTACTGGAAAGAATTATTAAAGAAACTAATGGAACACCAGCAGCTTGCTTCTGATTGTCTTGCGTTCCTTATTCACGAATCCTCAACCAGACTGTCACACTCTGGCTGTCTGTACAGAGCTGAGGAGTTGAATCTGTTAAGTGAGGAGGATTTTATTAGGAAGCACAATAGCCACAGGGGGTGACATGGGTATCGTACAGACTATATGAATCTTTAAGAAGATACATCACATGTATAAGTTGTTGCAAAATGCCATGTAACCTCAAAGCATCTTGTTCAGTCTTGTGTTTGTGACCAGGTGAGTTTGTGCAAGCTTGTGTTTGTAACCAGGTGAGTTTGTGCAGGCTTGTGTTTGTGACCAGGTGAGTTTGTGCAGGCTTGTTTGTGACCAGGT
Organism: Osmerus mordax; assembly: GCF_038355195.1. Taxonomy (NCBI): domain Eukaryota; kingdom Metazoa; phylum Chordata; class Actinopteri; order Osmeriformes; family Osmeridae; genus Osmerus; species Osmerus mordax. The sequence continues at coordinate 1,623,093 of NC_090052.1, read as the reverse complement.
GAGTTTGTGCAGGCTTGTGTTTGTGACCAGGTGAGTTTATGCAGGCTTGTGTTTGTGACCAGGTGAGTTTGTGCAGGCTTGTGTTTGTGACCAGGTGAGTTTGTGCAGGCTTGTGTTTGTGACCAGGTGAGTTTATGCAGGCTTGTGTTTGTGACCAGGTGAGTTTGTGCAGGCTTGGTTCATACTGTTACCAGCAGAGGGAGAGCTTCTCCATCTGATGAGATGCTGCTACATTCGACGATCTCTGATTTCCTGAACTGTACGTCATACTGAAGTCATCAGGAGCCAGTCTTGTGTTGTCAGTGCACAGGAGAGCTAGTGCCTCTCGCATGAATGATTGATGGCAGGTTTGTAGGTTTCATTAGACATGGACCCACTTATGTCCTCCACTTTTTTATCAAGAAAATCATATTGAACGGCCACATACTCAGTAAAAAAAAAAGAAAAGCTGCCCACTCACGTTTGAAAACAAACCTATGCCCCTGGCTGACAGAATCTAAGACAGGATCATAGTATTTCGGATATGTTCAGTATTCACCATGTAGAACCTGACTTGGCGCCTGGTTACCTATCGGGCCGGCTCTGCGGGGGCCGGCTCTGCGGGGGCCGGCTCTGCGGGCCGGCTCTGCGGGGGCCGGCTCTGCGGGCCGGCTCTGCGGGGGCCGGCTCTGCGGGGGCCGGCTCTGCGGGCCGGCTCTGCGGGGGCCGGCTCTGCGGGGGCCGGCTCTGCGGGGGCCGGCTCTGCGGGGGCCGGCTCTGCGGGGGCCGGCTCTGCGGGTGTACATGTATATTTGAATATATTTAGTCATTTAGTCATTTTACATTTAGTCATTTACATTTAGTCATTTAGCAGACGCTCTTATCCAGAGCGACTTACAGTAAGTACAGGGACATTCCCCCCGAGGCAAGTAGGGTGAAGTGCCTTGCCCAAGGACACAACGTCAGTTTGCATGACCGGGAATCGAACTGGCAACCTTCGGATTACTAGCCCGATTCCCTCACCACTCAGCCACCTGACTGAATATACTCCAATCGTCGTTGCTGGTGACGATTATGCAGCAGGAGTAGAGATTAAAAATTAAGATCTGCAAATGGACAGGGAAACAGATATCCAGAGTTCTGAGTCAGTAGAGCAAGAACTGTCAGAAAGCCCCAGGCGTTAAGACAACACAAAATATGAGTTGGTTGAAAAATGAGTTCGATTTGGAACTGGGAACTCACTGGGCCTCATCTGTAGCCGTTTGTATCCTGGTTCATTTACATTTAGTCATTTAGCAGTGGCTCTTATCCGGAGCGACACAGTAAGTACAGGGACATTCCTCCAGAGTTAAGTAGGGTGAAGTGCCTTGCCCAAGGACACAACGTCATTTGGCACAACTCTAGACTTTTACTTTTTTTTTCCCGCAACTTCTCCGCACCCCCCTTGTGCTTTTGTTTCTCCATCCTACTCTCCAGATTTTTGTCTCTGAGCCACTGCATCCGACACAAGAAACACAGGGGGAGAGCCTGTTAAGAGATGTGATTGGGCCAGCCCAGTGTCGGTATGGAAAATGAACCAATGGGTCGCTGTCCCTGATTTATAGGCCCATTTTAAGTTTATAAAAATATATACTACATACAGTATATTTATATAAAGATTTATATATATATATTAAATATCATATCGGCCCCAAGTGCGTAGGCCCGTTGGGCATTTGCCTGGTATGCCAGATTACCAGTCCAGGCCTGTGTGTGTGAGAAGTCTGAGAAGTAAATTTGACATTTGTGACCTGGGAGGAATGTCATTAGATGCAAATGTAGTTTGAGGAGTTTCTGTCATGTCTGTACAGTTATCTCGAGGACCCTGAGGCGAGCGAGGAAGATTGTGGCCGACTCCTCCCACCCTGGACACACTCTGTTTCAGCCGATCCCCTCCAGCAGAAGGCTGCGGTCCATCAGACACAATTCTGATTCTGATCTGAAGTGAAGACAGCCTGTGTGGGTTTTTACCTTACAACTTATTTGATTGGGTACCAAGGTTTTCTCTGTGACAGAAAACAATCTCTCTACATGTTACGTAAAGGAACTATACTTTTTTCCCATTTAAGTATTACTTTGAGTTGTTATTAATGAACAAGAAGTATGGAAATTAAAAACAAATGTAATTTAAGTTGTGGGTCATAGTTTTCCGTTAGTAGATGTCCCTTGATCAAAAACGAATCGTGTCGAGAATGGTTATAGTTCTTTGTTGATAACATTTGATTGTGTCCCTCTTGATCCTCTACAGAAGGAATTCCTTCTGCTTGCATCAACAAGCTCAGAGTACTGTGCGAAATCAAACACAAACAAGTCGGTGTATTTTAGACTCCATTTATTATCTCCAGACAGGGGAGAACATGAAGAGAGCCCTGGATGCAGGCTGGGAGCCGCGTGTTGGAACACGGGCTCAGAGGTGAACATGTGAGGAGGACAGAACGGAGGAGGACAGAACGGAGGAGGACAGAGCGGAGGAGGAGGAGGAGGACACCACCCTCCCGTCCACGACTTCCTCCACCACGGTGATCGTCTTGGTGCGGCTTGAGCTGGAACTGGGTGGGACAGAATCAGAACTGGTTTCAGGCAGGAGTCTTCGATACATGATTTAACAAGGTTCCCGTCCAGAACCTAGAACTGCACGTGATGGTTCAGTGCAGAGGTCTCCTGTTCCTGGAGAGCTACCCGCCTGTAGGTTTGTGCTCCAATCACACTTATTTGACCTGATTCAACTCTAGTTACCTGATCAACCATCTTATTAGTAGAATCAGGTGTGCTAGATTACTGTTGGAGCGATGACCTACAGGCAGGTATCTCTCCAGGAGCAGGGTTAGAAACCCCAGGGTTAGTGAATGGTAAGCATATGTGTAGGGTTAGTGTTCACTTGATAGAAATACAAGGTCATAATTTCACAGGGGTGTCATTTTATGTTTACAAACGTCTCAACATTGTAAAAGGACAAGTCTTCTTTAACACCATGTTCTGACCTGGAAGCCTCTCCGTCCAGGAGCCTCCTGTACTCTGCGATCTCCAGCTCCAGCCTGGTCTTGATGTCCAGCAGCATCCTGTACTCCTGGCCCTGGCGCTCCAGGTCGGCTCGGAGCCCACCCAGCTGCACCTCCAGGCTGCTCACCTGCATCTGGAACCCGGACAGCTGCATGGAGTAGCGGCTGTGGGTCTCAGACAGGGTGCCCTCCAGAGACGCTTTCTGTGGAGGAGGAGAAATGTGAAAATAATTAATAATATATACAAATGAATTAGCCATGAGGTTGAGATATTTGGAACCTGACAATGCTGATGTGTCGTTGTGTGTGTGATGCATTGATTATTATAATCATATGATACATTCATGAGAATATATTTTATTATAATAATACAAATAATAATAATAATAGCAATAATAATACATTTTAAAAAATCAACATGCAGAGTATGATGATGTAATTTGGGTCTGGTGCCAAAAGTGTTATTAGTCTTATTTCAGCAACGCTGCAGCATGTGATGTTCCCTTCCTTACCATACTGATCATGGCTTGCAGCTCGATCTGAAGAGCCTGCAGAGTGCTTTTGACCTCAGAGACCTCTGACCTGGAAGTTTGCAGGATGGTGGTTTGAGTAATCACTTCCTTGTTCAGACCTTCTGTCTGCAGGAAACAGACACAAGACCTTATCAGATCCTTCTGGGCTTTATTCTACAACTTTTCCTGCAAATGTTTGTATTGTAAGAATATCAGTAAACACATCAAGCTCTCAATAAACAACAAATGAATATTTCATAAAAGGAGTAGGGAGAAATCAATCCTTATGAAGTCCTACTTGTTTTTTTCTTACATTTGATCCAAAAACGAATTAAACAATAAAACTGTTTTATTTTTTTTATTTATTTTTTACTATCTGTCATTTAAAAGCCTCCTTCTCCTCATCCACCTACCTTGGCATGGAACCAGCCCTCCAGATCCTTCTGGTTCTTGACAGCGACGGCCTCGTAGTGCTGCCTGACCTCAGCCATGACCTTCATCAGGTCTTCCTGTGGCGCCGCGTCCACCTCCACTGTCAGCTGACCTCCCATCTGTGACCTGAGGATCAGTAGCTCCTGGAGAAACAGAGACGTCACCGCGGTGACATGTCAGCTTAGGAGGCTGTCACACCGAAGAGCTGGACAACAACAGAGTCGGTGGATCTGCGAAATGTGTGTTCCTGTCAACATATGTGTTGCATGAGGAGCTATTTAATAGCTATGTAGCGCTATTAAAAACATGAGTTTGATGTGAAAAGCCAGATGGGAGCGTTACATTTCTGATACAGTGGACAGACTTCTGTGCCAGTCTTGTGTCTAGAACACAGGCCTGTACCAGTCTTGAGTCTAGGACAGAGGCCTGTACCAGTCTTGTGTCTAGAACACAGGCCTGTACCAGTCTTGTGTCTAGAACAGAGGCCTACCTCATCGTGGTTCTTCTTCAGGTAAACTAGCTCCTCCTGCAGCCCTCCGACCTGCAAGGTGAGGTCCTTCCTAGACATGTTCAGATCTTCCAGAACTCGTCTCAGACCAGCGATGTCGGCCTCCACAGACAGCCTCATGGCCATCTCGTTCTCATACCTGTACCACAAACATGGACCTTGTAACTGACCAAACCGTGGCTTAGTGGCACCATTCATCCCGATTGCGAGTATGTTAAATGCTTGAATGTATCAACTGGTAACTCACTTCAACTTGAAGTCTTCCAGGGCAAGACGAGCATTGTCCATGCCCAGGTGGACAAGACCATTGATGTTGACGGTGTCTGCGAACTAAAAAGAAGTAGAAGAAAAAAAAGGTTAAAAAAAGGTTCATGATTATCATGTACAGGAATAATTTGTCATTTGAAGAATTGTAAAATAACATTCCCACAAAAAAACACGCTGAGGTGAAAGTAATAGTGAACACTACCTTGAGTTGGATGTCTTTGATCGTGACGTAGAACCCGCTGAAGTCGTGAGCGGAGGGCTGCAGCTTGCTTTCCAAGAACTGACGAATCTTCAGCTCCAGCTCTGCGTTGGCCTTCTCCAGGGTGCGGACCTTGACCAGGTAGGTGGCCAGACGGTCGTTCAGGTTCTGCATGTTGAACTTCTCGTTGCCGATAACGCCACTCTGTAAGGCCATCATGGCGAAGCCACCGCCACCTCCACCAGCCCCGAAGCCAGCTCCTCCGCCCATGCCATAACCACCTCCACCCCCGGCAGAGAAGGAAGAGCTGGCGCTGGAGATGCGCACCCCAGAGCCCCCGGCACCTCCGTACACGCTGCCGGCCCTCATGCCCCCAATGCTGATGCGGCCTCCGCCCCCACCAGACATGGAGAGACGAGAGGAGCCCATGGCGGATCCTCCGGAGGATCTGAAGCTGCTGCTGGAGAAGGAGGTCATGTTGATGGAGCCTGGCGTCTGTCGGTCTGCTCTGACTGGAGAGGAGAGAGTGAGGAGCAGAGGAGTCCTCTCTCTTTTAAACTGTGGGATGATCATGAAAAAGGAATCATGCCGCAACATGTCCTTAAAGGTCACGTTTCAGCTATTGTAACAAAAAGGTTAAGTTTAAGGTTGAATTTGAGACAACTATTTTGACATTTTAAGATCATTCATAGGGCCCTAGGCACTTTCAGGTTAATCCACAGGTTAGCTGAATGTTGGCAATAGTGTGGGAAAGATTCACCTGACTGGATGAGTTCATCCGAACTCACAACCTTTACACTGCAAAAGCAATCGAAATCGCTAAACTGAGTGTGATCATCTTGTTTTTGGATTTTAAATCTAGTTTTTACTAAATTTAAAATAGTGAAGACAATAAGTGTAAATGGTTTATCTGGTGACTTAATTGAGGTAAATGACACATTAATTTTAGAAAGTGAAAATGACTTTATGTTCCTGTACTTTTTTCTGTGTAGATGTATTTTTCTATATGTTGTAATCATTATTATACATGCTGTCTCTGTAAATTCTAAAATAACTTAGGCTGCAGTGTCACGCAAATACATTGAATTACTTTGCTCTAAATAAATCACTCATTGCAAGAAATAGAGAAGATAAATGTTTTTAAGTCCAAATCCCAGCAGAAGATGGCAGGAACATGTGGTGATGGATGATGGTTAACCACTAAGCTCTCTCACTGTGCCCCAAACAGCCTTGTGTAAACAACGATGTTCAACAAAGCGATTGAAACTGTGATTTTACCTTATATTTCTCCATAAAAAAAGAACTTGGACAGCATTTTCCATAATGCACGTTTTGACCAGATCAGAAATGTTATCATGTAAAAATGGTAAGGCTTACTCAGGGAAACTCGAGGATTAGCAGATAGAAAGGTTTTTCTTTTTGTTGTTTTTTCATTGGATCTGAATTTGCATATTGTAAGAGGTGTGTCTAGCCAAGAGCACTCAAACTGTTATTTGGGAATTGGAAGCATAAATGTCAGGTAGATAAAAACCGTGATGTGACCTTTCCACTTCCAATCTCCCCAGGGGGGTGCCTGATGTTTGAGGTTTGATACTTTATGCAGTCAACAAAACAACTAAACACTTTTACAAACAAAATAAAGAAGAAATGTTTAATGTGTACAGGAAGCAGAACAACTGTAAACACACACAGTGTACAGTCTCTCTCTCTCTCTCTCTCTCTCTCTCTCTCTTTCACACACACACACACTCTCCCTCTCTCTCTCTCTCTCTCTCTCTCTCTCCATTTACATTTAGTCATTTAGCAGACGCTCTTATCCAGAGCGACTTACAGTAAGTACAGGGACATTCCCCCCGAAGCAAGTAGGGTGAAGTGCCTTGCCCAAGGATACAACGTCATTTTTGCACGGCCGGGAATCGAGCAAGCGACCTTCTGATCACTAGCCAGATTCTCTAACCGCTCAGCCATCCGACTCCCCTCTCTAATACATCAAAAGACTTTGTTAGGTGTCTGATAGACTTTTTGAAATGTCCTTTCACAGTTTTTCTCAATTGCTAAAACACTAAAGCCCATTGGCTGAACCAAGTTCTCAGTTCCCTGAACTCATTTAGCTGATTGTGCCTGTCTGTTGTCAATACCTTAAACCATTTCACATGGTAAAACACAATTTGCAGATCTCACATAGATTTTTCAGCAAAACTCAACTCATTCTCATTCTCAAAACACATTCTGCACTCTAATGCACATGTCATCCATACTGGTAAACACAAGTGGCAAAAATCAAATAAAAATAGAGAAAACATGTCATTGATGAAACACAACCACTCAAAATGGATTTCACTTACAGTTTTTCACAATTGCTAAAACACATTCTTGAAACAGTCACCCAGTTTCTCAAAACTGTAAACACAAAACCTCATCTTCAAGCACTATTTACAAAACCTCTAAATCCTCTTGCAAAATCAAACTTTCGCCTCAAAACAGTTTTACCTGTGCTAAAAATCAAACTTTTGCATCAAAACAGTTTTACCTGTGCTCAAAATCAAACAAATTGTATGGCCCTGAACATTGTGCTTTCCATTTGTTACAGTAACAGTGCTGACTGCTCAATAGATTTTGACTGGTTGCAAGTTCATATCAACAAAGAACAAGAGTGAGTTGTGAGTAGTGAGATGCAGGGTACAGTACTGTATAGGGGTACAAGGAGGAGGAAGAAAAATAAATTGCAAAGAGCAAAGCACATGAGTAATTTCTGATCAATTTTGAGCTACGATGATAGAACATGTTTTTGTTCATCAAAAGACAATTACGGATAAATATGACATTTGTTTTGAGATTAAAAATGTACTTCTCTCTGAGAACTATATGTTTTGAACAATGTGTTTTCTATTTTTTTTGTGTATTGTTTACTGACTGCTTGATAGTGTATCATTTTGATCACTTTGTTTATGATTTGAGAGCAGTGTTTGATTTTGAGCACAGGTATATCTGTTTTGAGGCGAAAGTTTGATTTTGAGCACAGGTAAAACTGTTTTGAGGCGAAAGTTTGATTTTGAGCACAGGTAAAACTGTTTTGAGGTGAAAGTTTGATTTTGAGCACAGGTAAAACTGTTTTGAGGCGAAAGTTTGATTTTGAGCACAGGTAAAACTGTTTTTTAGGGTCAAGTGTCAAGTCGCTCTGGATAAGAGCGTCTGCTAAATGACTAAATGTAAATGTAATGTAAAACTGTAATTAGACCAATACAGCATAGGGAAACATAGCTCTAACCACTGTGGTGACAGAAACATAAATGTGCATTCATTACCCTCTGGTGGAGATCCCAGCGCACATGAGCAGTCAGGGAAAGAAAAAGCAAAGCTCTCTTCTCTCTCTTCAGACACTCACTGTAACATCGGATCATCCATGTTTTGAAGTTGTAAAAAAAGGATACAATTCCCAACAACTCTGACTGTACTAAGACTGTAGAACTCTGAATCATAACAGGAACAGGCAGACACTTTACCTCAGAGGCCCAGTGTCCCAGACATGGATCAAGCCTAGTCTTGGACTAAAAACGTTCCCAATCCCAGTGGAGATCTTCATTGAATTTTTCTCTTACTTTAGGACTGTAGTTTAATCCATGTCGGTGAATCTGGGCCAGAGTGGTGGAAGTGTTACTGTAGCTGTAGTCCAGAGCCCCCTTCACCCCTGTAGACGCTGCCGTAATGTTATGTCATCCCTTCACACTAATCTGGACCCATGTTTTCTGATTTGGAGTCATCACAGAGCCATTACTACAGAGGTTAACATATCTGACAAGTAGCAGCCGTCAGAATATATGACCCCACTGTAACTGCTTAATGAAGGAGTTAAACTTCAAAATGTTGTTTTGGGTAGTTATGTCATCCCTTAACACTAATCTGGACCAATGTTTTCTTATTTGGAGTTATCACAGAGCCAGAATGCTACTTCAGAGGTCACCATATCTGACAAGCAGCAGCCATCAGAATATGTGACCCCACTGCTTAATTAATGAGTCCGAAGACCCAGTCAAAATGAACAAATAATTTCTGTTTCCTCTAGCGACCAGTACTGAGCCTATGCAGGTTATGTGAAAAAAGATCCAAAGACTCGTACCTGGCACATGAACGAATCGTTCACCACCAACCGTGTCTTCGGATCAATGTTTCTTCTGCCAAACGAGTCTTCGGATCAATGTTTCGTTCTTCTGCCAACCAAGTCTTCGGATCAATGATGCGTTCATCTGCTGTTCATCAGACCGTATAGTCCCAAGATATGGGGGAGAGGAGTTCGGCAGGTATGAAAAACAGTTTTACCAAAATCCTACTCCCCCAGTAAGTTAAAAACAACAACTGAATTGCTGCATTATTAAACAGTCCCTTGGCCCCCCCATCCCCCTCCTCTCTCTTTTTATTTATTTTTATACAGGCGCCGTCCCTGTCTTGAAATAAATAAATAAATACAAATAAATAAACGCAGAAATAAATGACGTATACATTTCGCTCTTAAAAAAGAGCGAAAAAAGAGAAACAGAGAGAGAGGAGGGGCGGAGGGGGGAAGGAGCAGCAGACACTCTCGGCCTCTCCTTTTTCGTGTGTGCCAGCACACAGCAAAATAACAATTTAACAACATATTAACAAGTAGTTGTCCAATATTTTCAACCCTTATTGACAGACGCAAAATAACGCTTTTTGGAACTCAAATCAAATCAAATCAAATTTATTTGTATAGCCCTTTTTACATGCAAGCATGTCACAGAGGGCTTCACATATGCCCATAGAACTGCCCCTCAACCAACCTAAACCCTCAAGGAAGACAAGGAAAAACTCCCAAAAAACTCTCAACAGGAGAAAAAAATTGAAGAAACCTTGGGAGGAGCAATTCAGAGAGGGATCCCCTCCTCCAGAGACGGTTGGTGAGAGAGAGGAGCAGAACACAGGCTAAACATAGTCATACAGTGTTGATGGGTTTTTAAAACACCAAAATCCATTGTTCAACTTTATAGATGTAGGACAGGACCGGGAGACTCGCGACCAGGTCCACATTCCACATTTAAGTGTAGTTTGCCAGAGACTACTTGTTTTTTGGTAGTTTCGCTTTATTGGGGAATAATTTAATAACTATATTACACACGTTACAAATGTGACAACATGTGTCTAAAGTTCAATCCAATGACCTGGCAAGGAAAATACAAGGAATGAAATACACGCTAACATGAGACCTACACAGCACAGCAATACAAGAGATCCACAAACCTTCTCACCTCCCAACCCCCCAGGACGCTCAAGTTTTGCACCTCATTAACATGTCTCAGGTATGCGCAGGTCAACACATTTTATTGGATTTGTCACGCCCACCCAGCGTTAGTCCGGTATGGGTGTGATCTGGTTTTGTTTTTCTGTTTGTCACCCTCCCTTTCCTCAGTTGTGGACACACCCTCCTGTTCTCTCCCCACACCTTACACCAGTCACTCATCAGCGCACCTGTCAACAATCAGCTCATCAACCACCTACAAAGACCAGCCCGACCTTCCTCTCCCTGCCGGATTGTTGTTTCTCTCATATGCCAGCCCGGTCTGTTTTTTGTTTATTAAAAACCTCATTCTGCAAAAGTTCCTGTTTCTGCGCCTGAGTCCTGTCCCCAACCCTGAAAGGATTAGGCCTTTTGCAAGTGGCACTGTCTTAGGGATATATTTCGTCGGTCTTGAATATATACGGATATGTGGAAAAGCAGTTTAAATGGATTTTGTACAATTAAAGCCTTGCAGGATGCTTTGTTTGCTGCGAGGCCCAACGCACGCTCGCCGACCAGATTCTGAGTGTGGAGCGAACAAACCTGGATTCCCTTGTTATCGTACTCGGCGACTTTAACAAAGGTAATCTCAGCCACAAACTCCCTAAATACAGACAATTCATCAAATGCCCAAACAGAGAAGAGAACACTCTGGCTCACTGCTACACTACAGTCAGTAGAGCCTACCATGCCGTCCCTTGTGCAGCACTGGGTCACTCTGACCATACCATGGTCCATCTGATTCCTGCATACAGGCAGAAACTAAAGCTCTGTAAACCTGTTGTGAGGACATCCAAACAGTGCAGTGAGGCTATGGAGGATCTGCGGGCGTGCTTGGACTGTACTGACTGGGATATGTTCACGACTGCTACCAATATTCTGGATGAGCTCACAGAGGCTGTGACATCATACATCAGCTTCTGTGAGGACTGCTGTATTCCAACACGCACCAGGGTGAACTTCAACAACGACAAGCACTGGTTCTCAGCAGAGCTCAGAAGGTTGAGGTCAGAGAAGGAGGAAGCATTTCGGAGTGGGGATAGAGACAGATTCAAGGAGTCGAAGAACAGGTACAGCAAGGCGGTGAGAGAGGCTAAACGACTGTACTCAGAGAGACTGAAGCGTCAGTTCTCTGCTAACGACTCTGCTTCTGTCTGGAGAGGGCTCAGGCAGATTACCAACTACAAGCCCAGAGCCCCCCACTCCACTAACGACTCCCGCCTGGCCAACGACCTGAATGAGTTCTACTGAAGATTTGAAAGACAATTGGACTGTCCTGATCTACCCCTTCCCACCCACGGGGCCTCCTCCCTCACCCCCTCTACAGTGACAACTCTCTCCATTCAGGAGGGTGAAGTTAACAGACTTTTCAAGAGGCAGAACCCCCGCAAAGCAGCTGGGCCGGACTCTGTCTCTCCTGCCACCCTCAAACACTGCGCTGACCAGCTGTCTCCGGTGTTCACCTGCATCTTTAACACCTCGCTAGAGACATGCCATGTGCCAGCCTGTCTCAAGTCCTCCACCATCATCCCTGTGCCCAAAAAGCCAAGGCCAACAGGACTCAATGACTACAGACCCGTCGCCCTGACCTCTGTGGTAAAGAAGTCTTTTGAGCGCCTTGTGCTGGCACACCTCAAAGCCATCACAGACCCTTTCCTGGACCCACTGCAGTTTGCCTACAGAGCCAACAGATCTGTGGATGACGCCGTTAACATGGCCCTCCACTTCACCCTACAGCACCTGGACTCCCCAGCATCCTATGCCAGGATCCTGTTTGTGGACTTCAGCTCTGCCTTCAACACCATCATCCCTGCCCTGCTTCAGGACAAGCTCTCCCAGCTGAACGTGCCCGACTCCACCTGCAGGTGGATCACAGACTTCCTGTCTGACAGGAAGCAGTGTGTTAAGCTGGGAACACAAGTCTCTGACTCCCGGTCCATCGGCACCGGATCTCCTCAGGGCTGCGTCCTTTCTCCTCTGCTCTTCTCCCTGTACACCAACAGCTGCACCTCCAGTCATCCGTCTGTCAAACTTCTGAAGTTTGCGGACGACACCACCCTCATTGGGCTCATCTCTGACGGGGATGAGTCTGACTATAGGTGGGAAGCTGACAACCTGGTGACCTGGTGTAGCCAGAACAACTTGGAGCTCAATGCTCTTAAGACAGTGGAGATGGTTGTGGACTTCAGGAAGAATACAGCCCCACTCACCCTGTGCGACTCCCCAGTCAACACTGTGTGGAGTCCTTCCGCTTCCTGGGCACCATCCTCTCCCAGGACCTCAAGTGGGAACTGAACATTAGCTCCCTCACCAAAAAAGCACAACAGAGGATGTACTTCCTACGGCAGCTGAAGAAATTCAACCTGCCAAAGACAATGATGGTGCACTTCTACACAGCCATCATTGAGTCCATCCTCACCTCTTCCATCACCGTCTGGTACGCTGCTGCCACTGCCAAGGACAAGAGCAGACTGCAGCGTATCATCCGCACTGCTGAGAAGGTGATCGGCTGCAATCTGCCTACCCTCGAGGACCTGCACACCTCGAGGACCCTGAGGCGTGCGAGGAAGATTGTGGCCGACCCCTCCCACCCTGGTCACTCCCTGTTCCAGCTACTCCCCTCTGGCAGAAGGCTGCGGTCCATCAGGACCAAAACCTCACGCCATAAGAACAGTTTCTTTCCATCTGCTACTGGCCTCTTCAACAAGGCCAAGGACTCCCATTGACATTCATTCACTTATTTAACTATTATAAGTCCATCTAATGGCAATTTCAGTATGCATAAGTCACTTTCTCAGTATCCGATTGCACTATGTTGACCATTCACGCTGCTCATTATTCTTATTTTTATATATATTTTATATTTAAATTGTTGTATTCTTAGATTGTTTAGTTCTTAGAAATAGTTAAACTTTTGTACTTTTACTTAATTTAAGATCTGTATATGTTTACAGTTTTGCACCTCCCTGCCACAGTAAATTCCGTGTTTGTATAACATACATGGCGAATAAACCGAATTCTGATTCTGATTGAGCTCTGGGATCATTGCTCCGCATGCAACCCTTCCAACTGTGAGTATGTTTAATGGTAAGCCGACTCATGTTGCAAGTCGTAAAGACCTAGTCAACACATTTTTCCAAGTCTGCCAAATTGATTAGCCTCGAAGTTTTGGTTATTTAGCTCTAGCTTGCCTTGTGGCAAATCACGTCATCTAGTTTGAAGTCTGACACATGTGCTGTGAATTACGTTTAGTCATTTTTTAGCAGACGCTCTTATCCAGAGCGACTTACAGTAAGTACAGGGACATTCCCCCCGAGGCAAGTAGGGTGAAGTGCCTTGCCCAAGGACACACCGTCATTTGGCACGGACGGGAATTGAACCAACAACCTTCTGATTAATAGCCCGACTCCCTAACCCCTCAGCATCTGACCCCCTATTGGAATTGAATTGTCTGACTTGTAGGCTAAAAGAAAATGCATAGGCTACTTTCATTTTTATCTTTCCTTTCATTTCCTCCTAGCTAGAATACAATGCCTTCTGTGGAATCTGCAAATGGCACATTTCTGAGTTATTTTTAGGAGTTGTAGTGGAAGTGCTTCGATGGGGACAGGGGGAAGGGCTCTCGCAGCGCATTGATCCAAGTCTTTCGGAAAGAGCGCTTGTTTTTGTTTTTTTACTAGGCTACCAAATGCGTGACAATGTATATGGTTAATGTTTACAGTCATGTCAGCTATAGTCAGGACTTTTGTTTTTGTTTGAGTTTTGCTGAAGTTGTAGGACACTTGGGATGTTAACGTCGTGGCCTGTGTGTGTGTTCCAGGCCTTATTACCGAACAACTTGATGCGCAATGTGTCACGGCAAATGTATCCCGGCATTGGCTTAAAGAAGACACATTGATAGGTAGTAGTTAGTTGGCATATAGAGGAAGGCCTACGTTGATTTATTTTCTTGTTAGCCTACCTGGCTGTTTGATCACGGGGCCTTTCAAATAGGCCCTAGCACCACGTCTTGTGATTTACATTTATGCATTTAGAAGACGCTTGAGATTCGAGTTGCCGACCTAGCTGACGTCGAACTGCAAGCTAGCATACGCAAATTACTGTCGAATAGAACTGTCATCTTTAAAGCCAACTCTCTCAAATGTTCGCCCGCTATTAGGCTCACTCAATACCACGCGTTTGCTTATCGACCTTGTTAGCAGTTTAAATGGCTGCTTAAGATGCGCAGCTTCAAAACACGCCTCTGCATGATGATAGTTCACATAGTTATCCTCCTGACCGTGTGTGTCAAATTCAAAGGCAACTTGTTAACTTGTAGGTAACTAAAGTAGGGCTAATGTGATTTTACACTGCAGATGTTTTTACACTTTTGCATAAATCTGGGGTTCCCAATCCTGGTCCTCGTGCCTCCCTGCCCTGCATGTTTTAGATTACGACCATTCATTCGAATCAAGTGTGTTGGAGCAGGGAAACATCTAAAACATGCAGAGCAGGGAAGCCCGAGGACCAGGATTGGGAACCCTTGGCATAAATGATTCAGACAAGATTGACCTTCTATCCCAATTGATGGCCAAAATGCATATCCACCCATGTTGGTTATGCTTAACAGCGTGACGGACCGGTCTTCTGTTGGGAAGCCCGATGCTGTGGCTGCTGCAGTTCTACATGATGCCCAGCAGATGGCAGGGTTTTGTCGTAGCCAGAGTCTGCTGTTCTTCCGTGAGCTATCAAAACAGTCTTCAAATAGGCTACCACGAAAATACGAAATATTTCACCAATACATAATGTAGGCTACATGTTATTGGCTGGTTATTTCTCGGAAGAGTAGCCTAACTGCGATTGTTTTAGATAGTGTTATCTTTCATTTCCAATTGGAGGGCCGTGTGTCACGTGACAGCTACACCACGTTTTCACGTTAGTTTTCAAAGACCACGTTGATTAAAGAGATTTTCCTTTGCTAATGATGTGTTTATTTTACTCAGTTTAGTTTTTTTACGGATTAGGCCCAATGTAGCTCATTAGTACAATCGTGACGCCGTATATTAATATGACGTTCTTGGAAATGACTCCGGTCCCTCGAGGGGCACATCGGTATCGCTTCTCGGCCTTTTGGCTAAGATCAAGTGTAGTATCTGTTCTTATCAGTTTAATATCTGATACGTCCCCTACCCGGGGACCATATATTAAATTGATTTTTGGAACAGGGAGATGGAATAGGGGCTTGCTCCGTCCACTCCACGCATCGACCTGGTATTGCAGTACCTCCAGGAACGGTGCACTCCCCACCCGGGGAAAATCAATTGTCTAAAACAAGCTTTCACAAATCCCTGCGGATTAGGAGATGTTAATGTGTAGATCAAGCACAGTACTACGTATTTCACATAAGGCTGAATGGATATTTCTTTGATTTTCAACCCTATTTAATCTATAAAGTCGTGGGGCTCAAATCAATGTGTGAATTTCAATATGAATACATACACAATAGAACACACAATTTTCTTGCTTGTTTCATGGTGGGGTTAACACAATTCTTGGTGTGGCTGTAGTAACAAAGTTTCTGAAGGTTTGAAAAATATTTTCTACAAAAAGTTATCAAACGAACGTTTACGATTATCTGGTAAAGACTAACATCAACATTGTTAACACAACATTTGTGTCATGATAACCATGATCCATAAAAAACTATAATATGCCCTTAAACAATGTTAGTTTATTTCTTCATGTGGAGTTCATCCCTCTTCACAGTAGGACAGGATTCTGTCAGGGTTATGGACTTGTTTTGGCCATTAGAGGTTCCTGGTTGGTTGTTTTTTCATCCGTTATAGGCTGTTAAAAAAAGGTATTCATCAAAGATCATTATTTATTAACCAAGTAACTAGCAAACTCAGTCAACATGTACATCCAGCTTGGTGTGTGTGTCTTCCACTAAAGAACCTGCTGTCAAGATAATACTAGTAGGCCTATAAATTACAGGTAAAAAGCTAGCCGTTGCTGCCCTCTGGTGTTTGGAAGTAATAACACCTCCAATTATTACACGTCCCTCCCCTCCTCTCTCTCTCTTACACCTGTGCTGCATAATATGGACGATCAAAAAAACGAGTAAATGGTCCGTCATACGATTTGTGTTATATGGTTATTTCAAAATAAAACAAAACAACGGAAACCACGCATTTCCCCATAGTCTGGATCTGACATCCGAAATGGCCAAAACGACATTACAAGCCTATTATTCTTTTTTTTCTTGCAGATACCAGCATAAAGGATATGGAATAATCAAACCAACGATTAATGGCTCGTTATACCATTTGTGTTATATGGTCATTTCATTATTTAAAAAAACACACGATACAAGCCGTTAAACGTAAATGTGTTTTTGAGTTACTAAAGTGACAAAACGATTACGGACCTATTTCGCGTTTGTCAACACGGGTTGCAAAATAGAAAAAACGATGGCCACCGGATACACGGACCAGACTGCTTATAAGGCGGTCAAAGGATTGTGTTCATTTGGTAGGCCACAATGTGGCTGATTTAATGACAGACTATTTTTCTTTTGACTTAATTATTGTAATAACATTAACATAGCAATTCTGTTTCTATCAAATATGACATGGAAATATGTATTGAACTATTTTAAATGTTTAGTACATACCTAGGGGAACAGAGTTGTATGTGGTTTGTGGACTGACATATTTGAAAGGGTATGAAATCTATGTGACCCTGCCAATTTGTGACCGTGAAATCAACTTTGTCTGTTTTTTCAAAATGATCCTCACTCATCCTAAATTGCAGTTAGCCTATTTAAGATACACAGAAATCTTCCTTCAAAGTCATACAAATTCTCACTTAAAAATGTGTCCTAAGGAAGGGTTTTGCCACAGCAAACAGGTGTACTGATATAAAGAAGACACAAACTCAACAACTTAAGACATTTCCTCAGAGGGCCTTTATAACATAAATTCTCAGAGAAAAGACACTAGCTCTTGAGACTACTGATGAGACATAGTCTTTGGCGTGGTAGAAGTATTTCACTAGCTAGTTTCTGTGCTAACAACCTCTCCGTCCACGATCTCCTGAACGATGGTCACAACCTTGCGTGTCGTGGTGCTGGAGGGACTGTGGAGTCAAAGAGAGAATATGGTTAGATGTTTTGGCCCATAACATTTCCAGAGAGTTCGATTTCTTGTTGAGCTTCGCTAACCTGTAAACCTCTCCGTCCAGGAGCCTCCTGTACTCTGCGATCTCCATCTCCAGCCGGGTCTTGATGTCCAGCAGCCTCTTGTACTCTTGGCCCTGACGCTCCAGGTTAGCCCTGAGCTGGGAAAGTTGATCCTCCAGGCTGCTCACCTGCCTCTGGTAGCCAGACAGCATCATGTTGTATCTGTCCTGTGTCTCAGCCAGGGTGCCCTCCAGAGATGCTTTCTGTTAGGAATGAGACCGCTTGTTATTATTATAATACCTTTTATTTATACTATATATATTTATTCTACTCAAAGCACTACAAGATTGAATAAACACATAACAACAGCAACCACCATGCCAACCAATCTTTCGATTGGTTGGCATGGAGTTGTGTTGTAGCGGATCTCACCATGCTCAGTTCTGATTGGAGTTCGATCTGTAGACTCTGCAGGGTACGCTTGACTTCAGACACTTCAGACCGGGATGTCTGGAGAGTTTCTGAACTGACAGCCACTTCCTTATTGATTTCCTCCGTCTGTGGATGACAGTTACCCCAAGGCAATGAGTGTCTACCGGTTTAGACTTTGTGCGGCCCAAGTGAAATACTTCAGATACAATCAGTAAAAGTAAGTAATTGCTGCGTATACATGTTTAGATGTTGTTTCACCTTGGCCTGGAACCAGGTCTCCAGATCTCTGCGGTTCTTGTTAGCGACGGTTTCGTAGTGCTCGCGGATTCCAGCCATGACTGCGTTGAGGTCTTCCTGGGGCGCGGCGTCCACTTCCACATGCACCTGCCCGCTCATCTGGGACCGGATGGCCAGGAGCTCCTGAACGGGACGCGTTGAGATTCATGTGAATCAATCATCATCTGCCTGTCTCAGTGATATTCCCTGTCTTCTACACAGATAAGACAAAAACAATCCTATTCCTTGATCTGTTTGTTTGATTTGTGTTTTGCGTTGTATTTTATTCATAGGTTTTTATGCTTTCCTCGAGTGCCTTATTAGTAGTGGTGGTATTGTTGTTATTATATGAAATGACTCTGCTTTCTGCTTCCTCTAGAGCGGTCTGTTCCAGCGCACCTCCTCGTGGTTCCTCCGGAGGTGGATGAGCTCCTCCCTCAGTCCCTCGATCTGCATCTCCAGGTCCGACCTGCCCATCGTCAGCTCGTCCAGAACCTTCCGCAGCCCGGCGATGTCGGCCTCCACCGACTGCCTCATGGACTGCTCGTTCTCAAACCTGGACAACCAATCACAGACCTGTAAAGTTCTGAACAGCAGCGTTGTCACACGAGTCCTTTGTGCTACAGAGAATGTGTTCAGTTTTGCTTTTTCGCTTGTGAACAACAAAAAGTTATGAAAAGTCTCTTTAGAGGATGTGTTTAATTATCTTCATGGTGGTATTATACACGCTATAATATCAAATGATAATACTATCCTATCATCATCATGATATACTGTACTGATCTAGGTTTTCTCACTTGACTTTGAAGTCATCTGCGGCCAGTTTAGCATTGTCGACGGCCAGGTAAATTCCTCCATTCTGACATGCTGCATCAACGATCTGGGAGAGGAAAAGTACAAATAAATCACTTTTTCCTGTGAAAAGTCCAACTGCTACTCAAACAATAGTTTTGCAGTGCATGGTGGGTATGGTGAAGGTTGAGAGTGAAAGCTGGGAAGAAACAAAAAGTATCTGGAGAGAAGACAGCAAAGCATTGGCGACACCCCTGTCCACATTCCGCATGTTCACGCTGTCCCCAGGTGAAACTCAGTTTGGGCGGGGCTCTGTTGAGTAACAAAAGGTATATGGAGGACAGCTAGTCTCTTTCCTAACGGCACACATAGCTGAACTTCTGTGATGATAAATGGTGTCAAGGTGTGTGTGTCCCATACATTGGGACATACCAGCCACAACTTAAACATTTCCCATTCCTGAAGACATCCACGCCACACCTTTGCTTGAGGGCTTAGGTCAGTCCAGGTGTGCTTTAATGAGCGTATGTGAAGTCCTCTGTGGCATTGCTTGTAAAAAGGGCTGTCTGAATAAAACGTCGTTTGATTTGACCCCCTGAAAACCCCAAGCAGCTTTGCCTGTCTCTCTAGTCACAGCTAAATCATTGCACAAAAGGTCGTTGTTGTGTCAGTGAGATGTGGCATTACCTGGCTTTGGAGATCATCAATGACGGCCTTGAAGATGGAGCAGTCATGAGTTTCGGGCTTGGTCTTGTTCTCCAGGAACTGTCTGATCTTCAGCTCCAGGTCTGCGTTGGCCTTCTCCAGAGAGCGCACCTTCTCCAGGTAGGTTCCCAGACGGCTGTTAAGGTTCTGCATGGTGCCTTTCTCGTTGGTCGACACGTCGATGGCATCAGACAGGTTGAAGCCGCTGCTGCCGGCAGCAGAGAAGTTGCTGGGGGCGTTGGAGCGGGAGATGCGCACCCCAGATCCCCCGGCACCGCCGTACACGCTGCCGGCCCTCATGCTGCCCATGCGGCCTCCGCCAGGGGTCAAGTAGCCACGTCCGGAGAAGGAGTTCATGATGATCTGTGTTGCTGCTGAGAGGAATGAGAGGACTGAGAGGAGGGTGGTCAGAGCTGCTTTTATGTCACAACATAAGGGAGGAGGGGGATGAGGGTGTTGGTTTTCCCTCCCTAATGCCTCGAGCAAAGAGAAAACAAAGAAATTGTAAACATGCTTCCAGATGGTGAGGACTGTGTTGAGGTCCAGGATAATATGTGTGGAATCTTAAGTACACACTGTTGCAAAATCGAAACTATCAGAGTAGAAACTGAACCGTCAGAGCAAAAACACTAACGTTTGGACTTTGTCGACACTCGACTTGGTGTCTCAGTCACACAAATAATATTTGGGTTTTCAAATGAAACTCTCTACGGTTGGTGGTCTTTGTTTTCCAGTGACTCAACCACCACTTAAGGAATGTGTAGCCCCTCTGTAAATTCCTTAGTAACTTGTCTCAACCTGTCAGGTTGCTATCTCCATCTATCACACAGCAGAATGCTCTTCAGCACTTTAGTTTTGTGGGAATGTTTGCCCCATGTCTCATGTGAATTGTTTTTAATTCCTTTAAAATGTAAAATGTATTCATTTAGCAGACACTTTTATACAAAGCAATAGACGGATATTTCACATGGTGAGTGCAGAAGATAATCAGGGACTTGAAGTTGAATATTTTAACATTGTTGCAGTGCTCATTGCCAAAGAAAGGCCTGTTTTCACACATGAAAGTGTGTGAAACTCATCTAAACATAGCAGTCACACAACCACAACATGGCACGATTCAGAATGCCAAATAAATAAATGAAATGAAATGCAGTGGTTAAGATGAGGGATAAAGGATACACTCTCACACTCAGACACTCACACACACCCACACACACACAAAGTTCCTGAAAAACTGAAAAAGTGCCATGCATAGCGAAGTGCATCATCTCGTACTAGTTTTGTCGCAAAGTGCAGTGGCTTCTGGAACAAAAGTATTCCTGCATCGTTTTGTTGTAGAACATGAACATAGGGGCTACAAACAGGGGCATGGGAGCTGGAATTCACCATATCAAGAATGAGAGCAGTCTTCAAAAAGTAAAGAAGTGCTAGGTCGAGTTAAGACTTGCCTAAAAGCTTACTAGCCCAGCTCTGTCTGGTTAAGATGAAAGAGGATAAGAAGGAGGACATCCATGTGGAGAGGTCAGCCAGATGGACAGGCGATCGTTGACCTGGAGGGCGGGAGGGCGGAGGGCGGGAGGGCGGAGGGCGGGAGGGAGAGGGCGGGAGGGAGAGGGCGGGAGGGCGGAGGGCGGGAGGGCGGGAGGGCGGAGGGCGGAGGGCGGAGGGCGGTTCTCCCCCTAGCAGGGGTAGGAGAAACTGTGTGACCTGTGCAAGGATGATGCCCTACGGGGATGTACTGTGGTGTAGATGGAGAAGAGAACAGGTCCACACACAGGTCTGTGTGAGGGTGAGGGGCTGAAACAGACCTTTCTCCAACGGACCTGGGAGGACATACCTGTCAGGCGGGGCCTGGAGCCGGACAGACCGGTTCCTTTGTGTTGTGTCCCACAGGTTAATGTGTCTGTAGGCCAAACATTTGCACTTCATGGTTGGGTCTTAAGGGTGTGGCTTGCACCTTTATGTCTACAGAGCCAGTGCCATGATTGTGCTTTCTGAGTCCAGTCTTACCTGTTAGACCTCAAATGTATTTTGGTTTAATGATCAAAGTAATCTCACATCTTATAATTGTATGTTATTTATTCACACAGTGTCATTGATGTGGTAGGCAGGTTTGGAAGGAATTAATGATTTTGATGGAATAAAAACCAAGACAGAAAATGTCATGTAAACACCTCAGAACTCTTTTTATTTGTACGTCTCTCAAGGGTTGTGGAAAGTTGTAGGTTTTCCCTGTTCTGTTCTGCGAGGATCTCCTTTCCAGATGCTCTTCACAGGGTGTCGCTCACAGCCGCACTGGACGTGCTGACCACCTTGCCATCCACTATCTCCTCCACGATGGTCACCACCTTGCGGGTTGTGGTGGACGAATGGTGAACACTGGCGGGTCAAAGAAACAACACAGTTATTCCTCTGCTCGCTGAGAACCAGAGAGGCCTGGTTCAGCCCGCAACCGAGTCAAAAACAAACAACTTCAATCTGAAATTGATGATAATGCAACAGGCCGTGTGTATATTCACACGGTACAGTCTAGAGTGTTAAGTGTCTGTTTAACAAGTCGTTAAAGTCTTACGTGGTGGCCTCTCCGTCCAGGAGCCTCCTGTACTCTGCGATCTCCATCTCCAGCCTGGTCTTGATGTCCAGCAGCATCCTGTACTCCTGGCCCTGGCGCTCCAGGTCGGCTCGGAGCCCACCCAGCTGCACCTCCAGGCTGCTCACCTGCATCTGGAACCCGGACAGCTGCATGGAGTAGCGGCTGTGGGTCTCAGACAGGGTGCCCTCCAGAGACGCTTTCTGTGGAGGAGGAGAGGAGCCGGGGAGTCAGAGAAGGCAGGAGAGGAGATAGACTGCAACCTGGACATGATAGTCAAACGCAGAACTCATTGCTTGTCTTAGGATCCTGAAGGCGGATCTTACCATGCTGGACTGTGACTGCAGTTCGATCTGAAGGCTCTGCAGGGTGCGTTTGACTTCCGTGATTTCCGACCGGGACGTGACGAGCACTTCCGTGCTGACGGAGACTTCCTTGTTTAGCGACTCGGTCTGAGGAGGAAGGAGAACCCAGACGAACGTTCAACAACGTTGGCCGTCCAATCTGACAACAAGTTCCACACGTTCCACACTCCCTCTGACAACACGTTCCACACTCCCTCTGACAGCACGTTCCACACGTTCCACACTCCCTCTGACAGCACGTTCCACACGTTCCACACTCCCTCTGACAACACGTTCCACACTCCCTCTGACAGCACGTTCCACACGTTCCACACTCCCTCTGACAGCACGTTCCACACGTTCCACACTCCCTCTGACAGCACGTTCCACACGTTCCACACTCCCTCTGACAGCACGTTCCACACGTTCCACACTCCCTCTGACAGCACGTTCCACACGTTCCACACTCCCTCTGACAGCACGTTCCACACGTTCCACACTCCCTCTGGCAACACGTTCCACACGTTCCACACTCCCTCTGACAGCACGTTCCACACGTTCCACACTCCCTCTGACAGCACGTTCCAGACGTTCCACACTCCCTCTGACAGCACGTTCCACACGTTCCACACTCCCTCTGACAGCACGTTCCACACGCTCCACACTCCCTCTGACAGCACGTTCCACACGTTCCACACTCCCTCTGACAGCACGTTCCACACGCTCCACACTCCCTCTGACAGCACGTTCCACACGTTCCACACTCCCTCTGACAGCACGTTCCACACGTTCCACACTCCCTCTGACAGCACGTTCCACACGTTCCACACTCCCTCTGACAGCACGTTCCACACGTTCCACACTCCCTCTGACAGCACGTTCCACATGTTCCACACGTTCCACACTCCCTCTGACAGCACGTTCCACACGTTCCACACTCCCTCTGACAGCACGTTCCACACGCTCCACACTCCCTCTGACAGCACGTTCCACACGTTCCACACTCCCTCTGACGGAGGAGCCTGCGCTCTTACCTTGGACTGGAACCAGCCTTCCAGGTCTCTCTGGTTCTTGGCAGATACGGCCTCGTAGTGCTCTCTGATGTCAGCCATGACCTTCATCAGGTCCTCCTGAGGCGCGGCATCCACCTCCACGTGGACCTGGCCCGTCATCTGGGCGCGCATGGCCAGGAGCTCCTGCAGAAACACAGGGAAACCATATCAATCAATACAAGGCAAAGCAAAAGGCAAATCACACATCCAGGGGCGGTCGATTCGACCCCCGACGGATGGCAAAGACGCCCCCCCAACGTTGATCGCCTGAGCGACGCACCTCCTCGTGGTTCTTCTTGAGGAAGACCAGCTCCTCCCTCAGTCCCTCGATCTGCATCTCCAGGTCGGACCTGGCCAGGGTCAGCTCGTCCAGCACCCTCCTCAGCCCGGCGATGTCGGCCTCCACAGACTGCCTCATGGACAGCTCCGCCTCGTACCTGGGGCACATCACAACACGCTGGATGATCACAGGGGGCCTAACTGTTCTTGGCGTGCTCACCAAAGCATAGAGGAATGTGGCGAGGCTGCTGTGATAGGACGCGCCGCTTGTCACTCACTTGACCCTGAAGTCGTCTGCTGCCAGCTTAGCGTTGTCGATGCTGAGGTAGATGCCACCGTTGAGGCGTGTGGCATCCTGGATCTGAAAGATGAAAGAATAAAGAACTGCTTAATCACAGTGTATTTAGGCTATGGAGAGGGCTGAGGTGCCCTTTTGAACACTGACTTGTGCAATAGAGATTCAGTGATTTATGATATTGACTTTATCCTCTGGGAAGGTTTTTCCAGTGTTGTCATAAAACCCTAGCTCAATCACCTGAGCCTTGCATGATCATGTTCTATCTGTTTGGTGAAATCAGAGAACTTTTTTACCGGCTGACCCAGTCACATACCTTGAGCTGAAGTTCACTGATCGTGACGTGGAACCCGCTGAAGTCGTGAGCGGAGGGCTGCAGCTTGCTTTCCAAGAACTGACGAATCTTCAGCTCCAGTTCAGCGTTGGCCTTCTCCAGGGTGCGGACCTTGACCAGGTAGGTGGCCAGACGGTCGTTCAGGTTCTGCATGGTGGCCTTCTCGTTGGTCGACACGGTGAGAGCGTCAGACAGGGCAAAGCCGCCGCCACCACCAGCCCCGAAGCCAGCTCCTCCGCCCATGCCATAACCACCTCCACCCCCGGCAGAGAAGGAAGAGCTGGAGCTGGAGATGCGCACCCCAGAGCCCCCGGCACCTCCGTACACGCTGCCGGCCCTCATGGCACTGATGCGGCCTCCGCCCCCACCAGACATGGAGAGACGAGAGGAGCCCATGGCGGATCCTCCGGAGGATCTGAAGCTGCTGCTGGAGAAGGAGGTCATGTTGATGGAGCCTGGCGTCTGTCGGTCTGCTCTGACTGGAGAGGAGAGAGTGAGGAGCAGAGGAGTCCTCTGGCTTTTATATCTCTTGTCAGGGTGGAGAGATGCCAGGTGTGGGAGGAGACAGGTGACCTTTTCAAAGCTTTGTGACACCAGTAATGGGGATAATAAGCTGGAGGTGTGGTGGAGAAGACAAACTGAGATCTGAGAGATAGCTTTTACTTTGCAGTTTTCCTTGTCACACAGGAAAGCTCTGCGTTACTTCAAAGAAAGCTTAAGACACATGGTTATGTCCCACAGCATCATAAACACCAGGTGTAAATCCAGTAAACTGCCTTTGTAAATTAGATTGCAAAGTCCACAATGATTTTGCTCTGCGTTTAAACTGACTTAACAGATGTGTTACCAAGGAAACTCATTAGAAAAGTCAGTTTGGTAACTTGAGTAACAGCTTTGCGATAAATATATCTGTTATCAAATCATATTCGACATTCTAATGATTCTTGTTGTGTAATATTTCTTGATGTAATAGCTTAGGGGAATCAAATTCACAAGAGCCAGCGTCCCTTATAATCATTTCAGATGGCTGAAGACAGAACAGTCTTGTACAGTTGTGACAGGTGCTACTGTCTACTGCTAGACTAGAAGAGACCTGTGTGGAATTTGATCTGGAGGCGAGTTCTCCTTCTCCAGAGGAAACCTCTGCTGAAGGGCATGTGGCTGACAAGCATCACTCAGGAGGACTAAATCAAGTATGATTTAAGCCGCTGGTGCATGAACTGAGGGTTAGCACTGTTCTACACAGAGCCCACGTTGAACACTCACATCTCCAATCCTTTATTACTTATAATATTGTTTTTATTGATTTTATGTAAAGCAATTCTTGTATGAACTGTACTATATAAATAAAGTCTTATTATTATTACTCAACCTGCTCTTTTACGAAATTGTCCGCTTCCATGGAATCTGTGTTCTTTATTGCGTAATTGTTACCCGTTGGTCATGTAAATCGTCACTTAACTTTATGCCAACAACCAGTTTTTACTCTTGGACCAGCTAAACCAGAAGCTGCTAGTTTCTGCTTTAGTTCCTACAGGCCATATTTCACCTGCGTTGAGAACTCCTCTGACAGCATGTTGAGTGACAGGGATTGTGCTAGCGTGGGCCCCTGCACCTCCAGGGTAGCCAGACACACCCAGAGAACCAGTTCCAACCAGACCCCCGTTAATCTGTCACTGAACTGATTCATGGGGTTTGTTTTATTCCCACCCGCAAGAGACCTCGACTGAATGTTGAGTGCAGCATTGTGTGTTCTGACAGTAATGAACCCTAGCTCTTGCACTGATAGAAAAATGGCAATTGGTAATTGTAGACCTTTTTGTAGTGTCTTAGTTTAATTCGTTTCAGGGAAATGGATCCTCTCTCCCCCTCTCTCTCTCCCTCCTCTCTCTCTCTTTGTCCCCCCCCTGGGTGTGATGTCTTATCTGTAGATTTAACTCTCTCACCTCTTCTAACCAATCAGTCATTCTTTTCATCGCCGCTTAATGCCTTGTCCAACCTTCTTTGCACACATCATTCACCTACATCATTCTTCATTCGTTTCCGCATTGTGGTCTGTCATTACTGCAGCAACAGTCTCTAGCATGCTATGCACTTTCGCTTTTTTTTGGCATCCTCTTTAGAACAGTGTTTACTTATGAACAACAAAACTGCATGTGCGCTGTTATTAGGGCTCTAAAGTGCATATATACCCACCAAGCAAACACTGTTTATCTTTCTGGATCTGCGTCAAAGGCGGAGACTGGTAAAAGAGACTGGTTTTTAAATATTTTGGGGCAGTAGTCATACTTTGTTGGACAGTGTTTAAGTGTGACAGGAAGGCCAGGGAGCGAGAGAGCGAGAGAGAGGCTAGGTTCCTGCCTGTGACACTTCAGTCAGACCTCAAACTAAGATGGGCATTTGTAATCGCTGAGCCGAAACTAGGGAATATTGATTGGTTGATGGATGAATCCTTCTAGAATAGTGTTTTCTGTGTCAAGCGATGGCTTCTCTGACTCCATACCCTTATTTTCATGCCCTAACAGAACAGTGACTCCTTGCTTTAGGCAGACAATGAAAATGTAGATGAATGCGAGGTCTAATTTACACGAATGAGAAAGGTCAATTTTAATTGAGGAAGTACTTTCCAGTTCCAACTTGCCCATCATACTAGAAAGAGTTCTGCAAGTTTCTGACAAGGCCTTGTCTCTATCTCTGCCATGAAGACTTAAAACAACAAGACTTTTGCATTTCTTCTTTCTTTACAAGTGTTTTGTTTACACCTCTGTACGATGTACTACAACCTAAATTCATTGGATCTGTTCGTGGACGTGTTCCTACAGGCCACCAATCAGCCTCAGAGATCAGGTGGAACGTTAACGTTTTGGAAGTGTGCTCAGACAGGTGGGCGCGGGGCCCTCTAGCAGGGATTGGCACGAGATAAAAGATGATGTCTTGCTGTTCCTCTCCCCATTACAGGGACCCTGTGCACACATACTGACACAGAGCAGTCGCACCTTTGTACAATGTTGCAATGGTTGGAGAGATTAACCCTTGTGTTATCTTCGGGTTATTCTGACCCATCAGTCATTGTGACCCACCGTCGTATTGCGACAGCTTTACTGCATACAAAAACAAAGTGAGGAATTTTCTTTTAACCGTCGGGCTGTCTCAGATCCCCCACATTGCGAAGGTTAAAAGAAAATGCTATTTATTGTTTTTGTATTGGGTAAAATTGGGTAAACACAACGATGGTTCGTTGTGAACCTTTGGGCCATGTGACCCGAAGGCAGCACAAGGGTTAAGAAAGTAAAGGCACACCCCTTCGGACGACTCCCAGTTACTAGAAATCCTGTTCCTGTGCCGGCCAAACGTTTTGGCTGTGGTCCAAGACAAAAGAATGTTAAGCCAGTTTTTCTACTAGAAGTGCTTGGAGGTATCGTCTACTTGCACGTTAAACGCGTTCCCATGGCTGAGTGCCTCTATGTTCAAGGGAAAATAGTTTGGCTCAATGTCACTGTCAAAAAATTAATTATCAACTGATGGATATGATTGACAGTGTAGTATTTGTCTCACGCTTCACAGCCCTGTTCTTTGTGCACGTAGCCATAGTGCTACATAAGTGAGCATGGTCGCAGCCAGGCAGGTAGGCAGATACCTGTAGCTGAAGTAACAAACCGCTGCTACTTCTCAGATTAGCTCAGTGAGGATCGGACCAGACCAGCACAGGTTTAAGACATGAACCTTGAGATAAAAGTCAAGACTAACACGATACGTCGCTGCATGTGTGTGTTCGGTGTGTGTGTGGCTATGGTGTAGTTCCTGTTGTGCCAATGCAAGAAGTGTAAAAATAATTGTAAAAAATTAAGAACGTTTGTCAAATAAAAATGTAAATGTTGCAGTGGAGTTGGACGCACCTTCTCAGAGCAAAGCATCAAGCTCTTACTGTGGGGCTGAACTCCCAAAAAAGACAAACATCATCCAAAGATGTCAGCCACTCACGGATTTTTTGAAAATAACAGGGACAGTGCCTCAGTATTACTCATTTATTTCAGCAGTCAAACCAAGCCTGCTGGCATTTTTGGCCTAGTCGTAAGAGCAATGTCAGCATGCTTTTTATAAAAGCTCAAATAAATGGGTGAAACTTCGGCAGTGATCCTATTTTTTTCCCTCAGGATTGGTGAATGCTACCATACGTCTTTGGATGTTGTTTTTAAAACAGCAATAAAAAAAACTAATGGTTGCAGAGCAGAACATTACATGCAGCCCTTGGTAGGAAAAGTGGTGTTCTCTGTGGCAAAGTGTAAAAGTGATTTCCATGAAGGGGTTTTCTACTCTGTCAGTCTGACATCTGTCTTATTTGATGTGGTTGTTATAAATGAACCTGGCACACCTTTCAAGCCCCAACAAAGCAGTACGCCTTGCAGTTTCAGGTAGATTATGCAAATGAATAGAGTTAGGGTAAATGTAATGTAAGTTAGACGAGATAAAAAGGGTTTCTCTTAAAGACTAAAACGAGAAAAGAAAGTTTTTAATAAAGTTTGGTTACTGGTTTCTATTACTGGTTAGTATTTTCCATCTCAAATTTTCAATTTCAACTATCCCAATTGCAGTCCCTTCCTCTAACAGAATACTCTACCTGCATGACTAGGAGCTATGATCAGATAACCTACTCGAGACAAAGCCTTGCATGTTCAGGCAGAATCCAATCATTTGATGTCTCTAAATATGTCTCTGTATATATTTTAATATACAATATCTCAGAAATTCAGCTGTGCATGACTGCAGATGTGACCTGAAGATGGAGGGGGAGATGGCTGTTGGAACAGGTCCCGGTGGGAAAATCCTGATAGCCCGGTTTTACAAGTCCATTCATGTGTGTCCTATAGCCTGAAAATGTAAGACTTCAACTACCACGCCGGTAAATCCAACCTGTCACCCCACTGTTGGTTTTGCTTTAGAATTTGAAAGAAACTGAACTTAAACTGAATTTAAAAGGTAGACCTACATATTCAGAAGTGTACCTGCACGGACACAGACCATCAAACAAATGGTTTTACTTTTACTTGTCTTTTATTGATGCAGAACATTGGAATATTCCAGAACAAAGAGAATCAACCCTGACGAGTTTTTACCTCCACACCCTTTCCTTAGAGAATGCATGTGCCTCAGGTGAACTGTTGTTCGCATCCCTCTCATGTCAAGGCATTTCAGGACACCCTCTTTAGCTGACCGTCATTTCTTTAGTTTAATTGTTGTTTATCGCTGCAGGGCTTCACGCCGGCTGGATGAGCAGCGTTGGACGGCATGTCCTGTTTGATATTCATTTGTGAACTGCGTTTTCTTGTTTTTCATGGTCAAGCATTCTCAATATAAACTGTTTTAACTGATTTCAGCTGTTTGACTAAAGAGGAATAAAGCAGAGAGTATTAGCATTGTTTGGTACTTTTTTTGCCTTCAAAATCAACACATGAACCTAACGTGGGAGTCAGGTGGCTGAGCGGTGAGCGAGTTAGGCTAGTAATCTGAAGGTTGCCAGTTCGATTCCCGGCCGAGTCGAATGACGTTGTGTCCTTGGGCAAGGCACTTCACCCTACTTGCCTCGGGGGGAATGTCCCTGTACTTACTGTAAGTCGCTCTGGATAAGAGCGTCTGCTAAATGACTAAATGTGAACGTTATGTAGCCAGTGTCCAGCTTCCATCTTGTTACTCAGTCAAATAGAAGTTGGAGAGTGAGGCTCAGTAAAACATTATGGGAAAGTTACAATGTGTGAACACAACTACGCAAGCACACAGGTATGATGCATGTTGTGTGTGCAAACGTGTGTTCGCTTTGTGGGTTCTCTTGACTACAGCACAGCAACGAGTCATGTAACAGTAGCTACTTGTGTTTTATTGGCAAGCTGTAAAACAATCAGTCTATCTCGTCCTGGCCTTCCTCCATGGTCCAACCTGTTCGACCTGTACTCACCAGCCAAGCCCCTGTACTCCTAGAGCAGTGACTCAGATCTCACTTCAGACTTACAATTCCCTGGAAGCCTGACCTGTATTGGTATGGAAATTGGACGTCCAAACCATGTGCCAGTTGTACTGTAAAGGCTCCTTGTTGTATCTTAAGTGACATGCAGACTTGTAGAAATACTAGTCAATGCTGTTGTTGAATCTTTCTTTTTTTTTCTTTTCTGTTGAATAATGTCGGTTATATTTTGATCAAATTATGTTTTCATCTGTGTGGATACAAGTACACATATATATATATATATTAACATGCTCGAATGAAAACATTTGAAGAGAATCTTTCTGCGTACATGCATGCAGCACTCCTGTTCCCAAGTGTGTCAGTGGTGTGAGTTATCATTACATTTACATTTTACATTTAGTCATTTAGCAGACTCTCTTATCCAGAGCAACTTACAGTAAGTACAGGGACATTCCCCCCGAGGCAAGTAGGGTGAAGTGCCTTGCCCAAGGACACAACGTAATTTTGCATGGCCGGGAATCGAACCAACAACCTTCTGATTAATAGCCCGACTCCCTAACCACTTATCATGCTGCAGACGTGTGTCGCTAGCTGGAAGGATGGACGTTTCTGGAACAGAGCGGTGCACAGTGAGTTATGTAGAGCAGTTCCCAAGACAGGGAGATTTATGTCAGAGCAGCAGGTATGTATGGACGCCATAGAAACTAACCACGTTACTGAAACAGTAAACCAGGAGAGGGCATGGTATATCACCTATATCCTATGGGTTGTGCTCCGGTCGGTCAACCAGCACAACCCATGGGTTATTGAGCCATATACCACACCTTTTAATTGCTTTTCTACAACAGTTACATTACGTAATGGGACATTTCTTGAAACAAGTATGTAGACTAACAGTTCAGTGTTTTAGATATATTTTTATTAATCTTCACTAAGAATAAAAGTTCTTAAAACATGTTCGTTATTCAACATCAGTATAGTCACACACCACTAGTAGGCTATATGTTGAACGAACTTGTCTTGATTTTCTGAGTTTGGCTGGTACTGTTTGAGCTGCTTGGACGGTGTCGAGTACTGAAGGTTTCAGCTGGCTTGGACGGTGTCGAGTACTTAAGGTTTCAGCTGGCTTGGACGGTGTCGAGTACTTAAGGTTTCAGCTGGCTTGGACGGTGTCGAGTACTGAAGGTTTCAGCTGGCTTGGACGGTGTCGAGTACTGAAGGTTTCAGCTGGCTTGGACGGTGTCGAGTACTGAAGGTTTCAGCTGGCTTGGACGGTGTCGAGTACTGAAGGTTTCAGCCGGCTTGGACGGTGTCGAGTACTGAAGGTTTCAGCTGGCTTGGACGGTGTCGAGTACTGAAGGTTTGCTGTGGTGTCGGATGACAGCTGCTGAGCGCCACTATCATACCAGGAGTCAGGTGGCTGAGCGGTTAGGGAGTCAGACTCGTAATCTGAAGGTTACCGGTTCGATTCTGGCTGTGCAAAATGACGTTGTGACCTTGGGCAAGGCACTTCACCCTACTTGCCTCAGGGGGAATGTCCCTGTACTTACTGTAAGTCGCTCAGGATAAGAGCGTCTACTAAATACAAATACCCCTCATGGGTGTGTGTGTGCGTGTGCGTGTGCGCGTGCGTGCGCGTGTGCGTGTGTGTGTGTGAGAGAGACTGTGCCTGTGTTTCCTGTCCCCGGCTAAACTTCCCTCTACAACAATAAGACATTAGCAGTTCATGAAAGATTAACTTTCGATGTAATGAATGAAAATAGACTCTTGGCTGGTTGAAGATCAATAAATCAATTTTACTTTTATTATTTTAGATTTGTAGTAAATAGTGAAGTGAACTCTTTCGACAGCCAACAAACAAATACAACGACCTTTGTGCATACTGCCACCTTCTGTCTACATGTAGAGTCACACCTTCATTGAAAGTTGGAAGATGCACATTGCTCAGCAGAAAAGTTAGAAACAGCGTGAATACTGAAATCTCCCTTTACTCACACTAGTGATAAACCACTGCAAACAACAAGATTTACCATTTAGCAGCCTCTTAAAAAATGTATGATCCGTAAGACATATCTTATTAATCTTGCACAGTAGGCTAGTCTTAAAATCAGTACTGAGTACTATTTTTTGATTACACACACAGTATATAATTACCCTATAAATCCCAGGACTATAACAACGTAAAACTATTTGAATTTAGCAAGTAGAACAGTGCAAGTTGATCATTGCAGATTACGTAACATGGAGGAAGTCATTGTCTTCCACTGGATCCCCGACCATCGTGTTCATCCACTTCTGGATACGAGGATCTGAACCTGTGGACGAAAGGTAAACTAATAACAGTGACACAGAAAAGAACGTGGCTTCTGAGTGGAAACTCGTCCTCTGACATTCAGACACACTCACCCAATACTTCCTTAGGACTCTCCTGACTCCTCCCCTTCCCTGCCGCGTTCATCTTCATGACGGCCATCTTGCACACACTGATACGCTCCCTGCTTGTTCCGCTTCCACTGCCGGTGCTGCGGATGATCACCCCACTGGAGCTGCTGGAGATGACCCTGCAGCCACTCCCACTTCCTGTCTTACCTACCCCGGCTCCTCCGCTCACCATCCCTCCCCCTCCAACACTCATCCGTCCAGAGGTACCCATGCTCATCCTTCCTGTACTTCCTGTAGAGTTCAGCCTGCCTCCACTTCCTGCAGGACTCAGTCTCCCTACACTTCCTGCAGGACTCAGTCTCCCTGCACTTCCTGCAGTACTTAGTCTCCCTGCACTTCCTGTAGAACTCAGTCTCCCTGCACTTCCTGCAGTACTCAGCCTGCCTGCACTTCCTGCAGTACTCAGTCTCCCTCCACTTCCTGTAGAACTCAGTCTCCCTCCACTTCCTGCACTGCTTCCTGTGCTCATGCCATACACCATCCATTCTCCGCTCCCCTCCCTGTTGATGCGACCCGCTCTTCCCCTGGTGCCCTGACAATCTTCACTTTCTGCCTCAGCTCCAGCAGAGCTACTTAGCATGCCTCCACTAGCGGAACGACTTAGCATGCCTCCACTAGCGGAACTACTTAGCATGCCTCCACTAGCGGAACGACTTAGCATGCCTCCACTAGCGGAACTACTTAGCATGCCTCCACTAGCGGAACGACTTAGCATGCCTCCACTAGCGGAACTACTTAGCATGCCTCCACTAGCGGAACTACTTAGCATGCCTCCACTAGCGGAACGACTTATCCTGCCTCCACTACCTGAACTACTTAGCATGCCTCCACTGGTAGCACTACTCATTCTAGATTTCCTACTGGCTGTGCTATGCACAACTCCTCCTGTTTTTGCACTGCCCCCACGCTTAACGTGATCAGTAGTGAAGGTGACAGTTCTCTGGCCTCCTGTCCCCTCTGCCTCCACACCCAGACCGCTGGGGCTCTCAGTGTTGCTGCCGTCAGCTAAGCTTGTGATGGAAACTCTACCGTCGACACTCTGTACTTGTAACACGGGTTCCTTGTTACTAATATGACTTTGACGCTCAGATTCTGTTACTATCACAGCCCCACTCCGTGTCAGCTTACTTCCTGTGATGCTTACTAGAGCTCCGTTCTCCTGTGCAGGTGTCACAGCGCTGCTCCTGTCAGTTACAGTGACCGCATCAGCACCCTGACAGACTAGCTCAACTTTATTTTCCACCTGAGCTGTCTTTTCTGCTGCGCTTGCTTTGCCTCTGTTCTCCAAATGGTGTTGCTGTTCTTCCTTTTGTTTTCCAGACGTTTTTTCACCATGTTCTACGTTGGTCACCTGGTCACCATGTTCTACGCTGGTCACCTGGTCACCATGTTCTACGCTGGTCACTTTACCACCATGTTCTACAATGGTCACTTCACCACCATGTTCTACGCTGGTCACCTGGTCACCATGTTCTACGCTGGTCACTTTACCACCATGTTCTACAATGGTCACTTCACCACCATGTTCTACGCTGGTCACCTGGTCACCATGTTCTACGCTGGTCACTTTACCACCATGTTCTACAATGGTCACTTCACCACCATGTTCTACGCTGGTCACCTGGTCACCATGTTCTACGCTGGTCACTTTACCACCATGTTCTACAATGGTCACTTCACCACCATGTTCTACGCTGGTCACCTGGTCACCATGTTCTACAATGGTCACTTTACCACCATGTTCTACAATGGTCACCTGGTCACCATGTTCTACACTGGTCACCTGGTCACTTTGTTCTACACTGGTCACTTTACCACCATGTTCTACACTGGTCACCTGGTAACCAAGTTCTACACTAGTCACCTGGTCACCATGTTCTACACTGGTCACCTGGTCACCATGTTCTACGCTGGTCACTTCACCACCATGTTCTACACTGGTCACCTGGTCAACATGTTCTACACTGGTCACCTGGTAGCCAAGTTCTACACTGATCACCTGGTCACCATGTTCTACACTGGTCACCTGGTCATCATGTTCTACAATGGTCACCTGGTAACCATGCTCTACACCGGTCACTTCATCACCATCCTCTACACTGGTCACATGGTCTACACTGGTCACCTGGTCACCATGTTCTACACTGGTCACCTGGTCATCATGTTCTATAATGGTCACCTGGTAACCAAGTTCTACACTGGTCATCTTGTCACTTTGTTCTACACTGGTCACTTCACCACCATGTTCTACACTGGTCACCTGGTCACCATGTTCTACACTGGTCACTTCACCACCATGTTCTACACTGGTAACTTCACCACCATGTTCTACACTGGTCACCTGGTAACCAAGTTCTACACTGGTCACCTGGTCAACATGTTCTACACTGGTCACCTGGTAACCAAGTTCTACACTGATCACCTGGTCACCATGTTCTACACTAGTCATCTGGTCATCATGTTCTACAATGGTCACCTGGTCACTTTGTTCTACACTGGTCACTTTACCACCATGTTCTACAATGGTCACCTGGTCAACATGTTCTACACTGGTCACGTGTTCACTTTGTTCTACACTGGTCACTTTACCACCAAGTTCTACACTGGTCACCTGGTCACCATGTTCTGCACTGGTCATCTGGTCACCATGTTCTACACTGGTCAACTGAACAACCCTTTCTGCAACACACAGACCTCCTCGTTCAGGACTTAAGTCCTGGACATCCACATTGATGTGACTCCCTCCATCATCTCTACACGTGAACATTACTTCCTCCTTGACATCCCCGTTTCCTTCCCCTGATACGACCTGCTTGTTCTGTACATCACTGGCCACGTCAGCACTGCCTAGAACCCCAGTATCAGCACTGGCATCTGAAGGCTCAACACTCCCCCCCTTCCTCTCCACCTTCACAGTCTCCACAGAGCTCCATGGACTCACACTCCATGAACTGATGACCTCAATTACTGCTTCCCCAACCTGCAGGTGAGCATCACTATGCAGATGAGTGGGATCGTCCTGCGAGCCGTGCACTGTGTTGCTGATATGAGTCACACTACCAGCTTTGGTCTTAGGTGATAGTATGTTTATATTGACAACACTCTCAGTGCTGCATGCTTCTCTGGTCTCGACAGTGCTAGCCTGCATTGAACCTCGAGCTAAATTGATTTGTTTATCGTTCATGCGGCTGCTCTGATTATCTCTCTTCAAACTGATCGAGGGAGCTTCAAGGCAGCCATCAGTGGTTGTGGTGTGAAGCACCTTAGTCCCGTCTGTGTCCAGGCTCACCGGCTTAAGAGACACAACGTTGGGATGTTTGTGCAGCTCTCGAGTGTCCTGGTTGTCACCCACGGCCATGTGTCTGCTTCCCATGCTTGTGCTGCGGGCGTCCCTCAGAGGGACTTGGGGGACCACGCCTGGCCTGGAACGAGACGGCTCCACCATCTGCGTCTCCATCACGTGACTGCTGACGCGCTCCCTGCTGGCCTCCGCCTGTCTTTGACCTCCGAACCCGCTGGAGGTCGCCCTGCCCCTGGCCTCTGCATAAACAAGGCCGCTCGGGTCAGCCAGAACGTTGTTCATGAGGGCACCTTGGCTACTCGTTAGACAGAGATTAGGGGCTTCAGCCTTGCAGGTGAAGGTCAAGGTTCTGTTGAGGACAGTGGTGTTATTGTTTTGTCTTTGACAATTTTACATTAATTAACATCGTCAACATTTTGCATGAAAGGGAACGAAGGAAAGACGAAGAAAGGAAATACAAGTGATTCACGGAACGCCCCACCTGTCTTCCTCCCCGTTCAGGAGCCTCCTGTACTCTGCGATCTCCATCTCCAGCCTGGTCTTGATGTCCAGCAGCATCTGGTAGTCTGCAGCCTGATGTACTTGAGACAGACGCATGTGCTGCAGCTCCCCCTCTAAGGAGCCTAAGAACTGCTGCAAGCGCCCGAGCAACAGGCCGAACCGCTCGTCCACTTCGGCCACATTTGCCTCCAAAGACTGGTTCTGTCCAGCAGGGGAAGGTGAAGGACCAAACAGCCGTTACAGAAACAGCTCAGTGTCCGACCGACGCTGTCTTGGTGTTCCATACTTTTAGACTGATATGTGTCTGTGCGTTTAACACGATATTGGCAACCTTCAGATTACTAGCCCGATTCCCTAACCGCTCAGCCACCTGATTTGTTGTTCGAGAGTACCTTTGTTGACCTTGCTGTTTCTCTGTAAATGCACCTAAGTGGTCCTAATTTTGTTGGGTGCAGAGCTATACAATGACAATAAAGTCCCTCCCTCTTGTGGAAGATAGGTGAAGTAGGGTTGTGTACCTGGGCCTGCTGCTTGTGGAGGGTGACCTCCAGGGCCTGCCTGGCTCTCTTCAGCTCCCTCCGCTCTACCAGGCCCTCCTCGGAGCCCGCTGGACAGACACTCGCTTGGTGTCTCAACAGTTCTGCCTGTGGAACCCGGACGGAACAGACCACGGCCCGAGGTTACGGACACAGTCAGACAGGTTTCAATACACACACACATATCTATTTTGGAATTGATGGTGGTGAAGATAACAACATCTCAGACGTTCTCACCTGTCTGTGGAACCAGGTTTCAGCCTCCGCCTGGTTCTTCTGGACCAGTGCCAGACATGTGGTGTGGAGATGATCCAGTTCCTGTGTGAGGTCTGCTGAAGGAGCACAGTCCATCTCAACAGCAATGGGTTTAGACACCCACGACAGAACCTCCTGCACCACCTGGAGGAACATGGACACGCAGTAAGCACTCTCTTACTCAGGCAGGAGAACCCTGTCTACTGTATAACACCAGCAGTACTGGTAATACGTTCTGGTTCATCCTTTGGATTGTGTGATGATTTGTTACCGGAACAACTGAAACTGATCGTTTGGACTTTTTAAATGGGTTTTCACAGAGCGTGTTCCAGAGTGACCTCACCTCTTCGTGGTCGGTCTTGAGGAGATCCAGATCTTCGGCACGTTGGTCAAGCTGGAGATGCAGGTGTCTGTTCAAGAACAGAAGCTCCCCCTGGAGCCTCTGCAGGAAGTCCAACTCCGAAGACACAACCACCCAGCGCCTGTGCTCCTCCTCATATCTACACCACACAGGACAGCATGACGCTACTGTGTGTGCGAGTGTGTAGAGAGTGTACGTGTGTGTGTGAGATAGAAGGTGTG
Source organism: Osmerus mordax (assembly GCF_038355195.1). Taxonomy (NCBI): domain Eukaryota; kingdom Metazoa; phylum Chordata; class Actinopteri; order Osmeriformes; family Osmeridae; genus Osmerus; species Osmerus mordax. The sequence goes on along the minus strand of NC_090052.1, from coordinate 1,585,031 downwards.
TGTTTGTATGTTTAAAAGTAGAGCACGTTTGAGTCGCAACGTGTTCACCTGTAATGTAAAGCGTCTAATGACCAAACAGAACTAACTTGGTGTTGTAGTTATGGGCCTCTCGTTCCGTATTGACTGTCTGCAGTTTGAGCTGGCTGTGAAAGATGTGCTGCTCACTGATCTGGGAGTGGAGATTAGGGAGACAGAAAGATCCAATTACTCATACGTTCTGAACTATTGTCAGACATGTTTATAACCTTGTCAGTGATGCAGTGAATGTAGGCACTGACGTGTGAGTCGAGTGACATTTAAAGATCACACAGATGCAGGCACAGACTTGCCCGACCTACATTCACCTAAACCCTATCCCTCTTTAACTTTCAACAGTTATATGCCCCTGAACCAGATCACCTGGTCTGTAAGGCATGAAGCCAGGATAAACGACATTAACATGCCTGTTTCTTCAGGTCTTCCACTGCCTTCAGGTGGGTGTCCAGGTCTCGGAAGTCTGCAGGGTAGCTGTTCTCCAGATGATCTCTGATCTGCAGGGTCAGCTGATGATTGGCTGCTTCCAGAGTGTTGACCTGATTGAATTTGATTTTTTTTAAATTGTCCATTAGTGTTGTATGAGAAGAGTTCCGTGATAAACATTTTCACAAAGCGTCAACTTCAACCTTTCAACTATTTGTGTTGCATGCCGTGTGAAAGTGTGTTGAATGTGATGAATTTCTCACAACATAATAAGAGTATCAAAGAGTGAAGTCGACCTTTGAAACCAGCGTGTTCAGATGAAAACACAGGTAAGCACCTGGGGCCCCTGCAGCTTTCACAATAGGGATCTACAATCTACAGGGATTCTGCAATATATTTGATGTGTCAGCAGATAGGATGTTCCACCAGATCAAGTAAACTCTACACTACACAGCAGACAGTATACAACATTTATTTTTCCCACCAACATAAAACACCAAGATATATACACGTGAGCAGCACATCTTTCAGACGGGAGTCAGTTGGCTGAGCGGTGAGGGAGTCGGGCTAGTAATCCGAAGGTTGCCAGTTCGATTCCCGGTCATGCCAACTGACGTTGTGTCCTTGGGCAAAGCACTTCACCCTACTTGCCTCGGGGGAATGTCCCTGTATTTACTGTAAGTCGCTCTGGATAAGAGCGTCTGCTAAATGACTAAATGTAAACGTAAATATATCCTAATAAAAATAAATCTAATCTCTTCCCCACATGGAATTTACAGTAAAGAATAAATACCATGATACCACAACTTTTTCAAACGTAGGCCTAGTTTTAAATATAAACCTATTACTAAATTATTCTTCAAAAAAAAAGTAACATTTTAGATTTGTAACATTTATGTGTGGTATTAGAGCTACTGTAAAAAAATAAAAATACAATACGTTTAAAAAACACTGAGATGTTTAAGTTTGCTCACCTTATCCATATAGGATGCCAGACGTTCATTCAGGTCCTGCAAGGTCACCTTCCCATCTACTGGCATGACTGAGAAAGCGTGGTCCCTCAAAAGAGGATTTGGTGGGTATTCCATTGAGACCTGGGTGCCATAAGCATGAGGATATCTCCCTCTTTTGGAAGACTGACCCCTTCTTCTATCTTCAGCTGTTAGGAAACCTCCGACACGCAACATCTGCCATTGTGCCATGTCACCTGCAGACCGATGCTAGCAAGCTGTCAACTCCCTAACATTCCAGTAGAGACATTTGTGAAGAGTGGCTTGAGTTTTGCTTTTCTAAAACGTTATAAAGCAGGTGCAGACAAGTTGAAACTCAGCCCACAGACATGAACTGTATTATTTGGGAAAACGTCTTAAGAGTGGAGGGCTTATGGTGTAGCTATACTGTGTCGATGTGGCTAGAGGCAAAATAAGGCTGCTTCAAAAGGTCATACCAAACACAAGCATACGTTTGTTCACTTTAGTGGAGTGACATTTAAATATCACACAGAAACAGTTTCAGACTTGCCTGACCTATACAGGCCTGAACAGGTATTTAACTTTCAACTGTTGTTAATCCCCTTTTGGATGTGTTCCGACCCAGATGATCTTCAGAACTTGTCTCTGAGCGGTAAAGAAAAGATGAACCACGTTAACATGTCTGTTTCTGTGGTTCTTAGGCTACACAGTGTTCAAGTGTGGTTGTATCCATTCCACATTAAGGGTTAGGGACGTTTCCTTTTTTATTTGGGAAAACGTTTAGAGGATGGGTACCAGGAGGGTACTACTGTACAGAGGAGGCACTCCAAAGGTATTTTCCAATTTGTATGTTTTACCATTTCAAATTACGTTCATGTAATTGAATCTTCATACAACAGCTTTCATTTACCTCATAGAAAATGTGTTTTAAATCAGAATCAGAATTCGGTTTATTCGCCATGTATGTTATACAAACACGGAATTTACTGTGGCAGGGAGGTGCAAAACACTAAACATATACAGATCTTAAATTAAGTAAAAGTACAAAAGTTTAACTATTTCTAAGAACTAAACAATCTAAGAATACAACAATTTAAATATACAATAAAATATATATAAAAATAAGAATAGAATGAGCAGCGTGAATGGTTAACATAGTGCAATCGGATATTGAGATAAAGTGGCTTATGCATACTGAATTGCCATTATATGGACTTATAATATGGATGGAAAGAAACTGTTCTAATGGCATGAGGTTTTGGTCCCGATGGACCGCAGCCTTCTGCCAGAGGGGAGTAGCTGGAACAGGGAGTGACCAGGGTGGGAGGGGTCGGCCACAATTTTCCTCGCACGCCTCAGGGTCCTCGAGGTGTGCAAGTCCTCGAGGGTAGGCAGATTGCAGCCGATCACCTTCTCAGCAGTGCGGATGATACGCTGCAGTCTGCTCTTGTCCTTGGCAGTGGCAGCAGCGTACCAGATGGTGATGGAAGAGGTGAGGATGGACTCAATGATGGCTGAAGTGTAGAAGTGCACCATCATTGTCTTTGGCAGGTTGAATTTCTTCAGCTGCCGTAGAAAGTACATCCTTTGTTGTACTTTCTTGGTGAGGGAGCTGATGTTCAGTTCCCACTTGAGGTCCTGGGAGAAGATAGTGCCCAGGAAGCGGAAGGACTCCACAGTGTTGACTGGGGAGTCGCACAGGGTGATGGGGATGAGTGGGGCTGTATTCTTCCTGAAGTCCACAACCATCTCCACTGTCTTAAGAGCATTGAGCTCCAAGTTGTTCTGGCTACACCAGGTCACCAGGTTGTCAGCTTCCCACCTATAGTCAGACTCATCCCCGTCAGAGATGAGCCCAATGAGGGTGGTGTCGTCCGCAAACTTCAGAAGTTTGACAGACGGATGACTAGAGGTGCAGCTGTTGGTGTACAGGGAGAAGAGCAGAGGGGAAAGGACGTAAAGACAGTTACATTGAACAATCCAAACCAAAGGAATATTTCATTTGTAAACGTTTCGAAATCAAGGATGTTGAGACTTGGGTAAAACTGAATTGGTAGGCCCTATGTAATTTTGAATCATCAATCATTCACACCAGAACAAACTAGACCAAAGAGGAATTCTTCAATATCTAGAAGTTACATTTGGAAATGTAGATGGCATGCAGGGCACGGCCAACTCACCACACAACTGTTTCAAACAAACTCGAGTCAATTATAATTACTAAAAAAATATGCATATAATCCAATATGCATTATTGGATTATTTTTGTGAAATGATTTTTTTGAAATGATTTTTTCAAGCTTTCAAAACTATTTTTTCTAAAGTAAAAATAAATAAATATCTAAACTTTTTTCCCCACATACACAGTGAAAGGAGAGTACAGAGGAGGAGTGGGGAGATGAGAACAGAGAAGCCTTTTTTTTCTAAACGTTTTTAGAAAGTATTTTTTCAACCATTGAAAACTTCACATAAAAAATTGCCTGGCTTTAACATTTAGGAAGTATAAAATACAGATATGTGTGTAAATAATTTAAGGAGTGAAAGTAAAAAGTTGTCAGAAAAATGTATAGTGAAGTAAAGTAGCCTACTGACACCAGAAGAATATACTTAAGTACAGTAACAAAGGAGTTGTAATTCGTTACTTCCCATCTCTAGCACCCTGTATTAAAAAATGTTTGTGCTGTTGTTTCTTAAAGCTATTTTGCTCCTGTTTCTGTAAAATTGCTAAACTACTGACTTCCGGATATACTGAAATGCCATTTCGTATGTAAGTTTTCAGTAGTATGAATGCGTGTACACGTGAACATTTCACATGTGAATGCTTTTCATATGTCTATGCGAGCATTTCACATATGTGGATGTGAGTTTTCAGTAGTTTGGATGTGTGTGAACGTTTCATGTGAATGTGTATGTGTTTCATGTGTTTCAGTAAAGACAAGTTGAATTGTTTCCTAAATGGCCCCTAATAATCTCTGGCAAGGTCCCTACGGTTTCACATGGATTTCTGTTCAAATTAGCAGAGACCTTTAAAAGTAGCTAAAGTAAAATAAATGTCCATTCAGTCGTAGTTAAAAATAGGTTTTCCAGGTTGAGAAAAGGGTGCTCATATAAAAAACACGTTCGGTTTAGCGCCAGTGTAAATACAACAAATCGGTTATGATGTTACGGTAACAGCAAAAAAAAAAAAATGTTCTCAGCTACTTCATAATGACGTAATCTTTCCGGTAAAGTTTGAGAAATTTGTAGGTGCGGCGCGCGTCACTATCGAAGCCGAACCAGGGAGGAGCTATAAAAGGTTGTTTTCCTCTCTGCGAGCTTCGCAATCTCCATTTTGTGAAACCCTTTCCAGCTCCACCAAGAGCCCCGTAAACCGGAGGATCCAAAAAGACTATTATACACTTCAAATTTGCAGACCAGTTGCTCGCTAACCCGTTATTGTCCGAAAGGAAAGCAAATCTTATCGTATGTCCGCTATCCAGAACCTCCAAACTTTCGGTAAGCATTTAAAAAAACAACAACTAGCCTAGCTTTCCAGCTAGCGAGTGTTTGCTAGCTAAGTTGCTAGCGCACACAAGAGGTGGGGGATGGGCAGGAGGTAGCCGGCTAAAGTTACGTTTTTAACGATCTCCCGTTTCATTAATCTGCCCGAGCTAGCACTAAACTAAGTATCGATGTTTCAGTCCATCCAGCCGTAACGACACTTACTATATTTAAAAAATGTACATCACATTTTAAACCGATTTGCTGTTAGTCGAAGGTAAGGTTTTCTCCAAGAAAAAGCTAGAGCTAGCTTAGCCGACGTCGTTAGCCAACTTGCCTAGGACTAGAGCCAAGTGTTCGTTACGAAACCTGGCACGGCTAGCCCGTCTTCATCGTCATTTCGACATCAGCCTGTCTTGGAGACTCGTTTTCTATACGTTTGAGCGATATTCCTGATTTGGTAAAATAGCCAGACTACCAAAAACGCAGTCAACAAGCTAGCTTTAGCTAACGTCGAATAACCACGTCGATCAATGGCTTATGGCCACAGATTCAGAAGGCCGTCAAGTCAGTGGCCTTGGCTCATAAATGTATCCCTGCATCGCAAAAGGAAAGTGCGAAAGTAAATTGAGTACTGTAATCCCTCCAGTAATATGAGTCGTCTTGTCACATCTAGGTAGTAGAGTTCCGATTGTAGTCTATTTTAGCTACGGACGTTCTCAGCGTGAGCTAGGCTAGCTAACTAGCAATCAACAACAGGAACACAATCATCGACGTTAAACAAGGCCAGTCGAGACCGGTTGTTCACGAGGTGTAGGCCCCGCTCTCCAGCCAGGACAGACTTCGACTAGCTAGCTTCTCGTATTTGGTCATCAAGCTGGTTGCTTCCGCTTATTTGTATAGCAGGACAATTATAAGTGCTTCAAATAATACATAAATGGCATCAATTCCAGACCTCTAAACGTATTAAATACCATTTACAAAGCGTTAAATAAATAAAAAATGGGAACAGGAGTGTTGAACGAGAGCAGTGTAAGAAATTAAACGGAAACCGAAACGTCTTAAGCCTTGATTGTAGCGAGTTGCCGCAGACCTGCTAGCGAAATTGTCCACAACATCTTTATTAACTAACTTTGGCGGTTACATTCAAGTTCATTAAAATCTGACGTCAATTAACCGTTTCCTTGTCGCGCAGACCCCTTTGCTGATGCAACCAAGGGTGATGACAGGCTCCCTGCCGGGACTGAGGACTACATCCACATAAGAATCCAGCAGCGCAACGGCAGGAAGACTCTGACCACGGTCCAGGGCATAGCCGCGGACTATGACAAGAAGAAACTAGTCAAGACCTTCAAGAAGGTACGTCGCTATGATAACATGGTCGATTTCGGAGGGTTTCAGAACCTGATCAGATGTGTTGCTGGTTATCAGTTTAAGGAAGTTTTTGGTGGTTATGTGTTATATTGAAGGATAAGTTTGTGATTGTGTTTTTGTCTGTTAGAAATTCGCCTGCAATGGGACAGTGATTGAGCACCCAGAGTATGGTGAAGTGATTCAGCTGCAGGGAGACCAGCGCAAAAATATTTGCCAGTTCCTGACTGAGGTAGGTTTCTTTTTTTTTTTTTTTTTTTTACGGCTGAACGCGGTCGTCTGTGCTGTTGTCAAACACCCCGTGTTTGTAAACACTGCGGCTACCACAGCAGTGACTGCTGACTGGGGTGGATTGGCCTTTTGTCTGACTCCCTCCCTCCCCCCTCCAGATCGGCCTGGCCAAAGAGGAGCAGCTCAAGGTCCACGGGTTCTAGAGGCGTCCAGTGCCCCCCCTCCTCCCCCCCGTCCTCACCCCTCAGACGGCAAAGCTGGCCCGTGCTCCATCCTGCCCTGCGACCCGCAGCGGTGCCTCAAGCCATCCATCATGACCACCTCTAATCTGAGACTCTTTACTAGCAGTTTACCTCCCCTCTGCCAGGGGGCAGTCCTGTACAAACTTGGACTCACAGCTCCACTAATGATGCGCGATGAGTGGTGATTTTATTTTACCCCCCCTCCTCCCCCCCCACCCACCCCTCTTGGTAATTTTTCCTTTTTAGTTCTTGTGCCACACAAAGGGTGCAAGTTTCATGTAACTCTTTTTGTTTTGTACAACACGTTTCAATAAAATAAGTTGCCACTTGTGGAACCTTGTTGTCATGGAAGGGCTGTGTTTGTGGCTGGCAGACGAGGGTTTGGGCGGTGTCGAGACCTCTGCAGGTCCAGGACGGTGTCGAGACCTCTGCAGGTCCAGGACGGTTGTTGAAGTCGGCCAACGATGTTAATCCACCTCCACCTCTCCACCAGCTTGTGCATCTTCCCTAACCATTTTTATTAACTTTATGCACATTTTATTTTTAAATGCTGTAATATTTTCATTTTTTTTTCTTTAACCTGAAAAAGACCAACGTATCTAATGTGGTTGCACAGCTATCAGGAGGCTGGTGTTATGAAGCAATGTGGGATGCCAGTGTTGCTAAAAGCCATTTGAGAGTTGATGCTGTGCTCTCATATCTCACATGGAGAATGGAGGGGAGAGTCCTGTTTTGCAAATTCCACCTTTTATTCAATAAATATTTGCAATTGAAATCGTCTCGTGTCTTGAGTATAAGGAACCGCTACAGGCGGAACACAGGAGCGGGTTCTTTAGCTGGACGTTCTGCAGACTTACCTGTGTGTCAGGGAACCCAACGATGTGTTCACACCTGCCATATTTTTTTACATGTATATTTTATGGCGTTTGTGCTTTATTGAGGACAGGGACTGTAGGGGACACTGCTGACCAGGCAGGGGACATGACGTTCTGACCTGTTGATCCTGAGTCCCTCCACCCAGCTGTAACTGATCTTGGGCTGCCCCTGTTGACGGTGACCATGCCAGCTAGTCCATCTGTGTAAGATGATCCTCTACGTTTCTGATCATGCTGTTCATTCCTGACGCAGTCACACCAGAGGTCATCCCCGAGTCGTAAGAGGTTCAGAGGCTGCGGCGGGCCATGTCACACCAGAGGTCATCCCCGAGTCGTAAGAGGTTGAGGCTGCAGCGGGCCTGTCACACCAGAGGTCATCCCCGAATCGTAAGAGGTTGAGGCTGCAGCGGGCCTGTCACACCAGAGGTCATCCCCGAGTCGTAAGAGGTTCAGAGGCTGCGGCGGGCCATGTCACACCAGAGGTCATCCCCGAGTCGTAAGAGGTTCAGAGGCTGCGGCGGCCCTGTCACACCAGAGGTCATCCCCGAATCGTAAGAGGTTGAGGCTGCAGCGGGCCTGTCACACCAGAGGTCATCCCCGAATCGTAAGAGGTTGAGGCTGCAGCGGGCCTGTCACACCAGAGGTCATCCCCGAGTCGTAAGAGGTTCAGAGGCTGCGGCGGCCCTGTCACACCAGAGGTCATCCCCGAGTCGTAAGAGGTTGAGGCTGCAGCGGGCCTGTCACACCAGAGGTCATCCCCGAGTCGTAAGAGGTTGAGGCTGCAGCGGGCCTGTCACACCAGAGGTCATCCCCGAGTCGTAAGGGGTTCAGAGGCTGCGGCGGGCCATGTCACACCAGAGGTCATCCCCGAGTCGTAAGAGGTTGAGGCTGCAGCGGCCCTGTCACACCACTAGAGGGCACTGTGAAAGCACAGATGACGGTTGACTGCAAGTTGCAACCCAGCGATCACCGCTTTGCTGTGGACGGGGACCAAAGGCATTTTGAGATTCACATTCACATGAGGAAACCCGTTAAAGTATTTTTAAAAATCCTGCTACCTGCAGTTAGTCAGTTGTTTTTGAAAACTTGAATCGTCCATAGCCCCTCAGTTTTACTTTGCTGTCAGAACCTGTGGAAGTACATGAAGCTGGGTCATGTTTACTTCAGGAACATCTTGTTTCCATAGCTGTGGGTGGTATCCTCCCAGCGCTGCTGTTCAGTGTTTGCGTGGTCAACATAGACCGGAACAGACATCTCCTGGTCGCTATCCTTTCTCAGTGAAGAGAGGTAGTTTGTCACAAAAGTGTGACACGTACTAATGAGTTAGTGTCCTCAGGCCACTGTCACTCAGATAACTGTATGTGTGTGTGTGTGTGTGTGTGTGTGTGCCTAGGGCATTATCAGAAAGGGAAACTAGTCAAAGACCAGGGAGAAATCGACAGCAGTGTGACATTATTTATTCTATAATACGATTGATACTGAAATTTGTTCAAATAACTTGCGCTAGTCTTTGTTCTACTGAAAGGTAACAAAAAAGGTGAAAACCGTGTTTTTCTAGGTGAGCCCTCAGGACACGGAGAACGTTCCAGAAGAGTTCGTCTCTTTTACTCTCACTGTCTAGATCTAGTTAGGTCCTGTCATCACCTCAGCAGGCTGGAAACTGTGTCCCGCCTGGACATTGCCGCTCAACTCAAACTGGAGATAATTGGTTTAAAACATCTATCATCGAAATGTCACAGGGAATGTATCCCTCGAAGTGGCAAGTCGCCGAGGAAATCCACAGAGTATCCGATCCTAATTCAAGCAGCGGATCAACCCTCTCAACAATCCTGCCGTATTCAAGTCAAGAACAAAACCTCCACGCCTACAGATACAACAGTTTTTATTTCCACGCTGCCATCAAGACACCACAGTTATCCAATCCTCCAGATTAAGATCTTTGAGAAACATCAAAGGCTTCTCCTGTTCCTTGTCCATCTTCCTCCCCCCCCCTCCCCCTCCCCCCCAGCCTGAAGGGACATAAAAGCTCCTTAGTGTCTGGTCAGTAAACAGACAGCGAAGAAAGTCCCAAACAGAGAGGAGAGAGTGGGAAGAGAACCAGAGGACTTGAAGACCAGGATGCTTTCATCTTCTGACCTGTTTCCCCCCTCCAGCTCATTCAAGTCTTCACACTGAGAGAAGCATCTGGCATCCGTCTGCCTAATCTGGTCACGGCAGTGAGGCGGTGTCTCTGTTGGGAGAGCCGTCTCCTGGCCAAACCCTCCTGCCACATTCAGGACTCTCTAACATCGCCACGGTAATCCCCTTAGTGCCATGGCAACGCTGGAGGCAGACTTTGGGGGCTGTGTTTGAGAAGCTCGGAGGTGCTGTGTGGATGCACGGGATCCTCTCCTGGGGTTTTCCGTGTGGAGAAACAGCCTAGATCTGGTGGAACGGTTCAAGACTGCGCTGGTCTAACTTCCCCATCCTGTCGTGGAGAAGATTTGTAGGGCGGTGTGACGCATACTTATTCTCTAAAAATGATCTCCTACACTTCCCTTTCTCACTCTCACACATAATACATTACAAGGAACTGCAGCTATAGAAGAGATGGATATGCATTGAAATGCACACACGCACACATACAGACACACACATACAGACACACACACACATACAGACAGACACACACACATACAGACACACACACACATACAGACACACACACATACAGACACACACGCACACACACACAGACACACACAGACACACACACATTCAGACACACACACGCACACATACAGACACACACACAGACACACACATACAGACACACACACATACAGATGACACTATTTTGAAAGTGTCCCAGGTGTGGTCTTCCTCTGGTACCTAATGAACTCCCCAGGGTGACAATTATGCCTTTCTCCCTCTGTCCTCCACCAGGCCTCCCCCTCTCCTCTCCCCTCCCCCCCCCCCTCTCCCTCCCACCAGGCCTCCCCCTCTCCTCTCCCCTCCCCCCCCCCCTCTCCCTCCACCAGCCCCCCCCCCCCCCCCCCCCCTCTCCCTCCACCAGCCCCCCCCCCCCCCCCCTATCCCTCCACCAGCCCCCTCCCCCCTCCTGTCCCTCCACCAGCCCCCCCCCCCCCCTCCTGTCCCTCCACCAGCCCCCTCCCCCCTCCTGTCCCTCCACCAGCCCCCCCCCCCCCCCCCTCCTGTCCCTCCACCAGCCCCCCCCCCCCCCTCCTGTCCCTCCACCAGCCCCCCCCCCCCCTCCTGTCCCTCCACCAGCCCCCCCCCCCCTCCTGTCCCTCCACCAGCCCCCCTCCCCCCCCCCTCTCCCTCCACCAGCCCCCCCCCCCCTCCTGTCCCTCCACCAGCCCCCCCCCCCCTCCTGTCCCTCCACCAGCCCCCCTCCCCCCCCCCCCTCCTGGGGTCTGGGGATCAGAAACCCCTGGAGGGAGATGTCCTGCTGTCTCACAGGAAAGTAACAACTTGTCTTGCAGGTGCAGCAATATGACTGCACAGCTGTGCCATGAAACGATGAACAGCGATGTGCTGTTATAAAAGCGGTGGCTGACTCGGTCACGATGTGCTGTTATTAAAGCGGTGGCTGACTCGGTCAGTTTCACCACAGAAGACTGCAGAGCTTCTGGGGACAGTCTGAAGGCAGAGTTCACGTTCTAGTTTGAATCACATTTGTATGCTAATGCCAGCTGTATTGAAAGCTGTGTTGGGGGAAATGACTGGTTTTAATATAAGCGAATAGCAATTGTGACAGTCCAGCTGTACGTGATATATGATCACCATTAAAGAGGCTTCTCATCAGTGCAGTTTGTTGAAATGACAGTAATTCAGTGCTAGAACGCAGCTGATGTGATACATTAACAGCTTCTTCTAGCGGGGTCATTGTAGTTGGATAAATAACTGGACTGATTTCAGACTACCGTGCAGATGGTTGTGATTGGGAACAGTAATGACAGGATAGAGGGAGGAGGGCAGGGTGATATGTGTTTTTTGTAAAATGTGTCATAGCTAAGACAAAGACATCACTGCGATACAAATCTATAAGACACTAATCCCTTAAAACAAGTATCATTGTAGTATAAAAATGGTCAAAGTGGTTCAGGAACCGTTCTTTCAGTTTCAACTCCTCTGAGGGAGAGAGATCAGTTTTTACTCCTCTGAGGCAGAGAGAGATCAGTTTTTACTCCTCTGAGGCAGAGAGAGATCAGTTTTTACTCCTCTGAGGCAGAGAGAGATCTGTTTTTATTCTTCTGAGGCAGAGAGAGATCTGTTTTTATTCTTCTGAGGCAGAGAGAGATCCGTTTTTACACAAGCTCTTAACTCTTCTAAAGAGAACAAGTATTTACGATGCCCTCTCTCTCTCTTTTTTCTCTTGTCCTACTTTGAACACAGTATATGGTCGACATAGCCCTTTAGAATAAAAGAAATGCCACTCTTTTGATACCTCACAAGTAAGCAATCACACACACACACACACACAGAATGTTTTGCGGCAACCAGGATGAAGGAAATAAACTCCTTCAAGACAAGCCAGTTCTCTGACCCAGATATGGGCTACAGGCAAAGGAAGTAAAGAAAGATCGCTGTAAATACACACACACACACGAACACACATACACGCACTCTCAATCACCAAACATTCCGTTGCCGGAGTGTGGTTACTGTGGTCTAGATCCGCAGGTGCTCCCCTCCGCTTGCGTGTGGTCGACTCACACGGCTCTGCGTGTCAACATGCTCATGTCACATGTCAGCAGAGGGGCTGGGAGAGGCAGGCAGGGGGAGTCTCCACCCTGCAGCCTCTCCTCCTGCAGACACAGACCTGCTCCTCCAGGCTGCAGCCTCTCCTCCTGCAGACACAGACCTGCTCCTCCACCCTGCAGCCTCTCCTCCTGCAGACACAGACCTGCTCCTCCACCCTGCAGCCTCTCCTCCTGCAGACACAGACCTGCTCCTCCAGGCTGCAGCCTCTCCTCCTGCAGACACAGACCTGCTCCTCCACCCTGCAGCCTCTCCTCCTGCAGACACAGACCTGCTCCTCCAGGCTGCAGCCTCTCCTCCTGCAGACACAGACCTGCTCCTCCACTCTGCAGCCTCTCCTCCTGCAGACACAGACCTGCTCCTCCAGGCTGCAGCCTCTCCTCCTGCAGACACAGACCTGCTCCTCCAGGCTGCAGCCTCTCCTCCTGCAGACACAGACCTGCTCCTCCACCCAGCAGCCTCTCCTCCTGCAGACACAGACCTGCTCCTCCACCCTGCAGCCTCTCCTCCTGCAGACACAGACCTGCTCCTCCACCCAGCAGCCTCTCCTCCTGCAGACACAGACCTGCTCCTCCACCCTGCAGCCTCTCCTCCTGCAGACACAGACCTGCTCCTCCAGGCTGCAGCCTCTCCTCCTGCAGACACAGACCTGCTCCTCCACCCAGCAGCCTCTCCTCCTGCAGACACAGACCTGCTCCTCCACCCTGCAGCCTCTCCTCCTGCAGACACAGACCTGCTCCTCCACCCTGCAGCCTCTCCTCCTGCAGACACAGACCTGCTCCTCCAGGCTGCAGCCTCTCCTCCTGCAGACACAGACCTGCTCCTCCACCCTGCAGCCTCTCCTCCTGCAGACACAGACCTGCTCCTCCACCCAGCAGCCTCTCCTCCTGCAGACACAGACCTGCTCCTCCACCCTGCAGCCTCTCCTCCTGCAGACACAGACCTGCTCCTCCACCCTGCAGCCTCTCCTCCTGCAGACACAGACCTGCTCCTCCACCCTGCAGCCTCTCCTCCTGCAGACACAGACCTGCTCCTCCAGGCTGCAGCCTCTCCTCCTGCAGACACAGACCTGCTCCTCCAGGCTGCAGCCTCTCCTCCTGCAGACACAGACCTGCTCCTCCACTCTGCAGCCTCTCCTCCTGCAGACACAGACCTGCTCCTCCACCCAGCAGCCTCTCCTCCTGCAGACACAGACCTGCTCCTCCAGGCTGCAGCCTCTCCTCCTGCAGACACAGACCTGCTCCTCCAGGCTGCAGCCTCTCCTCCTGCAGACACAGACCTGCTCCTCCACCCTGCAGCCTCTCCTCCTGCAGACACAGACCTGCTCCTCCACCCAGCAGCCTCTCCTCCTGCAGACACAGACCTGCTCCTCCACCCTGCAGCCTCTCCTCCTGCAGACACAGACCTGCTCCTCCACCCAGCAGCCTCTCCTCCTGCAGACACAGACCTGCTCCTCCACCCTGCAGCCTCTCCTCCTGCAGACACAGACCTGCTCCTCCACCCTGCAGCCTCTCCTCCTGCAGACACAGACCTGCTCCTCCAGGCTGCAGCCTCTCCTCCTGCAGACACAGACCTGCTCCTCCACTCTGCAGCCTCTCCTCCTGCAGACACAGACCTGCTCCTCCACCCAGCAGCCTCTCCTCCTGCAGACACAGACCTGCTCCTCCAGGCTGCAGCCTCTCCTCCTGCAGACACAGACCTGCTCCTCCAGGCTGCAGCCTCTCCTCCTGCAGACACAGACCTGCTCCTCCACTCTGCAGCCTCTCCTCCTGCAGACACAGACCTGCTCCTCCACCCAGCAGCCTCTCCTCCTGCAGACACAGACCTGCTCCTCCACCCTGCAGCCTCTCCTCCTGCAGACACAGACCTGCTCCTCCACCCTGCAGCCTCTCCTCCTGCAGACACAGACCTGCTCCTCCAGGCTGCAGCCTCTCCTCCTGCAGACACAGACCTGCTCCTCCACCCTGCAGCCTCTCCTCCTGCAGACACAGACCTGCTCCTCCAGGCTGCAGCCTCTCCTCCTGCAGACACAGACCTGCTCCTCCACCCTGCAGCCTCTCCTCCTGCAGACACAGACCTGCTCCTCCACCCTGCAGCCTCTCCTCCTGCAGACACAGACCTGCTCCTCCACCCAGCAGCCTCTCCTCCTGCAGACACAGACCTGCTCCTCCACCCTGCAGCCTCTCCTCCTGCAGACACAGACCTGCTCCTCCAGGCTGCAGCCTCTCCTCCTGCAGACACAGACCTGCTCCTCCACTCTGCAGCCTCTCCTCCTGCAGACACAGACCTGCTCCTCCACCCTGCAGCCTCTCCTCCTGCAGACACAGACCTGCTCCTCCACCCTGCAGCCTCTCCTCCTGCAGACACAGACCTGCTCCTCCACCCTGCAGCCTCTCCTCCTGCAGACACAGACCTGCTCCTCCACCCTGCAGCCTCTCCTCCTGCAGACACAGACCTGCTCCTCCACCCTGCAGCCTCTCCTCCTGCAGACACAGACCTGCTCCTCCAGGCTGCAGCCTCTCCTCCTGCAGACACAGACCTGCTCCTCCACCCAGCAGCCTCTCCTCCTGCAGACACAGACCTGCTCCTCCACAGACACACGCAGAACCAGTCAACCAGCACCGTTTCATTATTTCCATAGTGCTAAACCTCTTCCATTTAATCCCCTTTAATTAGGCCCTCTCTGACAGAATCCTTCTCTGTGAGCTGTGCTGAGGAGGAAGCGTGGAGTCTGTCCTTTGCAGACGTGAGACGTGATGGAGCGATGTGAAGGAGAGGCTGGAGATCCCCCTGTCTGGGTCGGAGGGAGTGGAGTTCGGAGGGGAACGCGTGAGCCTCAGGACACGTGGTAACTTTGGGGAGAAAAGGCGAATTATGAATCAATCTACTTTAGTCCAGCGAGGTTTACATAATTCTTAATGCGCATTGTGGAAGGTAATTCATTTCCACTTATTAGACTTAGACTAAGCCTGCAGTGTGATATGTATCCACTATTGGATAAAAGTGCACAATGTAGCACAGAATGTGTTCCGGATGAGGTGCTTCATGAGTTAACACCCGCGTCGTTTTTCTGTCACTCCTTCTCCATCTCTTTTCTTCTTTTCCCTTTATTTCCAGCTCAATCAGCCAATCAGCCCACCAGCCAATCAGCCCACCAGTCCACCAGCCCACCAGCCCACCAGCCCAATCAGCCCACCAGTCCACCAGCCCAATCAGCCCACCAGCCCACCAGCCCACCAGTCCACCAGCCCACCTCACACGCTTTGTGTTTATCTGCACAGTTTTGTATTTTATCGTGGCAATCGTTCATGCCAGGCTGTCAGAAACCAATACATGTTTCCAGTACGTCCAATAGACTAGAAGAGCAACTGTTTGTCCTTGAAACAGAACACACACATACACACACACACCAACATACACACACAGACATACACACATGAATAAACACAATCCTTTCCCATTTTTGGCATTGCGTTCCTCCCAGAGAGCTACCTCTTCCTCCTGAGGGTTGTCTTGATGGGGTAGACGTGTTCAGTCGCACGGCTGCACAGAGGCACGGCGGCCACGTTCAGTCGCACGGCTGCACAGAGGCACGGCGGCCACGTTCAGTCGCACGGCTGCACAGAGGCACGGCGGCCACGTTCAGTCGCACGGCTGCACAGAGGCACGGCGGCCACGTTCAGTGGCACGGCTGCACAGAGGGCACAGAGGCACGGCGGCCACGTTCAGTGGCACGGCTGCACAGAGGGCACAGAGGCACGGCGGCCATGGACACCCTCTGGCCCAGCGGATCACGGATGAGTCACACACTACACATCACACGCTGCTCACCCTGACAACACGCTCCACTATTTGGCATTTTGATTGGTTGTTTTTGAGGCGCCGTGCCAATTATTTACTACTGAATGTAACTGTATTTACTATAAATAATAACCTTTTTATCTGTGATGAAATAGAATATATAGGTATGGTGGTCTCATGAATGAACCTCTGTTATGTATGTGTATGTGTTTTATGCAAATGCCCTGAGCTAATATGGAATTTGGGTCATGGTTCCCACTGCATTCTTAATGGCCGTCATGAGTTCAAGTATTGATAATCTTTTAAATTCTTTCTCTTCTTTCCCCGGACCCACGGGAGCCGTTTCACTGAGCCGCTCCAGTCTTCAACGGTTGGCGCGGAAGACAGCACAGCAAGGCCTGATCTGATTGGTAGACAGGGTTTCGGCTCTCGCCCTATCTGACAGCATGCTAATGTTGAATAATAGATGTGTTCGAGTGAGAGCTAAGCTGCATTTAAATCAATTATTCACCCGGCCTCCAACTTCTCTGTCTCCCTCACTGTCTTCCTCTCCTCCCTTCCTCCCCCCTCCTTCCTCCTCTCCCTCCTTCCCTCCCTCCCCCTTCCTCTCCCTCCCTCCTCTCCCTCCCCCTTCCTCTCCCTCCCTCCCCCCTCCTTCCTCCTCTCCCTCCCCCCTCCTTCCTACCCTCCCTCCCCCCTCCTTTCTCCTCCCCCCCCCTCCTTCTTCCTCTCCCCCCCCTCCTTCCTCCCCCCCCTCCTCCTCCCCCCCCTCCTCCTTCCTCCCCCCCTCCTTCTTCCTCTCCCCCCCCCCCTTCCTCCTCCCCCCCCCTCCTTCTTCCTCCCCCCCCTTCCTCCTCCCCCCCCCCCTCCTTCCCCCTCTCCCCCCCCCCCCCCCTCCTCTCCCTCTTGGCTGCTCTCTCGTTTCTCATGGCTTGTCGCTGCTGTGTGAGCGATAGGCGTCCGGCCGTGTGGAGAAATCAGAGTAGGAGTTTCCTTATCGAGCCTGGAGGAGGCCTGTGACAGGGCCTCCTCTTCTTCCCCTTATCAGAGGGTTCCACACGCTCCCTCCCGGCCTCTCCTCTGCCTGTCACTTACCCCATCGTGTGTTTCTTCATCCAGACATCCGGCCACATCCCTCCACCTCCAGGCAGAAACACCTCCTCCTCCACATCCCTCCACCTCCAGGCAGAAACACCTCCTCCTCCACATCCCTCCACCTCCAGGCAGAAACACCTCCTCCTCCACATCCCTCCACCTCCAGGCAGAAACACCTCCTCCTCCACATCCCTCCACCTCCAGGCAGAAACACCTCCTCCTCCACATCCCTCCACCTCCAGGCAGAAACACCTCCTCCTCCACATCCCTCCACCTCCAGGCAGAAACACCTCCTCCACATTCCTCCACCTCCAGGTAGAAACACCTTCTTCTACCAAACTATTATTCTGTTATTGTACTCTAGGCCAAGGAAAACTAAAAGTTACAAAGATTTCATGCACCAACAGTCTTTGTCTTTGACCTCAGGTAGATACAGTCTAAGGTAGATTTACAGAGCTGCGGGTTGGTCCGGATGTGTATTTGAGGACCATTTGAAAAATATATCTACACACAGACACACACAAACACACACACACACACAATGACTCCTCGAGGACAAGGCAATAACAGAGCTTTATGATCCGTGAAAGAGGCCTGATCACCAGGTGATCAGGTGAATGATAGCTCCTGGAGCTGCCGGGCGGTCCTGGACATCCACCTTCCCTCTTCCCCAGACCTCGCCCAGCTCCGAGCCCAGGACATCAGCCCCTCCCGAGGTCACCCCTGCGACTGTGCTCCCCTTGTGGACCAGGTCCAGGTCTACTCGACAACTGGAATGACCGAGGACCTTTGCACGTCTTTTTCTCTCTCTCCCTCCCTCCCTCTCTCTCTTTCCCTCTTCCCTAACATTCTCTCCCTCTCTCTCCCCCCTCTCTCTCCCACTCTCTCCCCCCTCTCACTCTCCCGCTCTCTCCCTCCTCTCTCTCCCACTCTCTCCCCCCTCTCTCTCCTGCTCTCTCCCCCCTCTCTCTCCCTCCTCTCTCTCCCTCCTCTCTATCCCTCCTCCCTCACATTCTCATTCTTCCTCTCCCCCTCATTCCCTCTCCGTTCCACTCTTCTTAGTTATCCAGTGCCCTGCTCTTCTTCCTGGTGAATCAGTCCCTGGATGTGTGGGCATGTGGTTGTGTTGGCTTCCTTAGTTCACGTGTCGTCCTTTGAAGCTCTGGGTCTTATAAAGAGTGACAGAGGAGAGGTGGTGAAACTGGTGAAGTGATGTGGTGTGTGTATGTGTGTGTGTCTGTGTCTATCTCTGTGTGTGTATCAGTGTGTGTCTGTGTGTCTCCGTGTGTCTGTGTGTATGTGCTCTTGTGTTTGTTTCCATTCAGTAGTAATATACTGTCTGTCTGTGATCGTTTCATTCCAGCAGCAGTTTCTGTGATGCAGTGTTGCTCCGGCACGACTGGTCCTGGTGCTCACCGATCCCGTGTCGAGGTGGAGGCAGCCCTGAGGGGTGGTGCTGCTGTGGCCTCTGCTCTGCCTCCACCTGACGTGATGGCGCAGGCACGCTACAGCTCTTCTGTCAGTCCACAACGGATGTGCGTGTGCTGTCGGCGCCTTTGTCGTCGTCTGCGTCGTCGTCATCATCATCATCATCATCAATTGCAGCTCCCACAGTCTCTCTGAAGGCTTGCCTTGATGGATGTCTGTGCTCCAAATGTGCTTCTCTCCCAGAGGATAATCTGGCAGCACGGCGCACGCACGCCTGCCACCGTCTCACGAGCTGGGGGGGAAGCAGCGACTCAGATGCCTGCAGCCTGGCCAGAGAAAAGAGCAAGGCATTTCCCCGTCCCCCTCCTCCCCCTGGTCTGCTAATGGCTCTCTCCCTGTCTGAGAAGACGCTCCAGGGTCCTGCCTGGCCTGGCCCTGGTTTCAGAACCTCCGACAAGGCGAAACAGGAGAGGAATGTGTGCCAGAGGCGAAGAGAATCTCGGTCGGTCGGTTGGTCGGCCGTTCGGTTGGCGTGACACAGCATTTTCTTGTTATAGCTCCTTTTCTGAACAACTACCAAGGGAAGTGAAACTGGGTTTTGGACGTCCAAGCTGCAGAAAGTGCCAGACAGAAAGAGAATGATAATGAGAGGGTGTATTTCCAGGGTGTGTTGTTGTCGGAGAGTCTGTGAGAGAAGCGCTTACCACTGGCATGATTAATAGAAAACAGCAACACAGGAGATGTAACGGACACACAGGCGGCTTTATTCTGATCTCAACAATCCCACACAGCGTTGCCCAATCAAATCTCACCAGGAGTCGCCACTGGCTATCTGAAAGGTTGTTAATTAGCTCGCATACGTAATTACGTAAATCCCAACAGCCAAATTGGGCACAGCTCAGGTTTGTGTGTGGGGGGGGGCAGCAATACAAACAGAGATTGCCAAAGCGGAAAGTCGCTAGGTTTGTTGCTAGTCGCTAGATTTGATTTTTTTGTCGCTGGGGATGGCGAAAAGTCGCAAAATCTAGCGACAAAGTCGTTAAACTGGCAACACTGAATTCAAAGTCAAGACAGAGTTTAAAAACTCTAGATAGCGATCTCTGCCTTCCCAAAGGGTTGATGGCAGTCTTGAGCAGACAGAACCAAGCATCAAAACCTGTGTTGATACAGCCTGCCTCCATGTACTGCTTAAATTCCCCTCTGCAGCTTGTGATGTTCTAACCTTTTTGTCTATTTATACCCCTCCGCTGTTTGACTGGGGCTTGTGCTCGGCCCCCTGGGAAATGACAGGGAGCAGCCAATCCGGAGAGGGTTGTCAATGTTGACCCTCTCTTATCTCTCGCCTTCTCCTTCAGCTGTTCCATCTGTTGTCTCAGGAGCTGTGCGGAGAATCACTCCAGTCAAGCATCAGTGTGACAGCGTGGACACTGAGCAAGCGTTCCACAAATCCTCAAGAACGTCTTCCATCATTTCAATGTCAGTTATTTGTGCTTCTGGAAGGAGAAGAAGGGTTGTGGATGCGCATGCTGTAACTTCTTTGACAGACCACATGAAAGGGATGGCGTGAGGCGTTTCGTTGGCGAAGACAGCTCTTGAAGAAATTCATCTCATGGCGTCACAAACGGACGTCTCTTCTCCTGGCCTTCTCTTTATAATGACTGTCTTGGTGTGTTTTTCACAGACAGATTGTTTACATCGCCTCGTGCCTGTCACTCATCTCTGTGTGGTCTATGCATGACCAAACAGCGTATCTATCCACCTACCACTCCAGCTTGCTCTCTGGTGGCCCTTTCTGAATCTTTTTATTTCTGTCTGTGTGTCTGTTTGTGTGTGTGTCTGTCTGTCTGTAGAGAGTGTGTGTCTGCCTGCCTGCCTGTCTGTCTGCTTGTCTTTCTGTCTGTAGAGTGTGTGTCTGCCTGCCTCCTTGTCTGTCTGCTTGTCTGTCTGTCTGTAGAGAGGGTGTGTGTCCGTCTGCCTGTCTGTCTGTACAGAGAGGGTCTGTGTCTGTCTGCCTGTCTGTCTGTACAGAGAGGGCGTGTGTCTGTCTGCCTGTCTGTCTGTACAGAGAGGGCGTGTGTCTGTCTGCCTGTCTGTCTGTACAGAGAGGGCGTGTGTCTGTCTGCCTGTCTGTCTGTACAGAGAGGGCGTGTGTCTGTCTGCCTGTCTGTCTGTAGAGAGAGGGCGTGTGTCTGTCTGCCTGTCTGTCTGTAGAGAGAGGGCGTGTGTCTGTCTGCCTGTCTGTCTGTACAGAGAGGGCGTGTGTCTGTCTGTCTGTACAGAGAGGGCGTGTGTCTGTCTGCCTGTCTGTCTGTACAGAGAGGGCGTGTGTCTGTCTGCCTGTCTGTCTGTACAGAGAGGGCGTGTGTCTGTCTGCCTGTCTGTCTGTACAGAGAGGGCGTGTGTCTGTCTGCCTGTCTGTCTGTACAGAGAGGGCGTGTGTCTGTCTGCCTGTCTGTCTGTACAGAGAGGGCGTGTGTCTGTCTGCCTGTCTGTCTGTACAGAGAGGGCGTGTGTCTGTCTGCCTGTCTGTCTGTACAGAGAGGGCGTGTGTCTGTCTGCCTGTCTGTCTGTACAGAGAGGGCGTGTGTCTGTCTGCCTGTCTGTCTGTACAGAGAGGGCGTGTGTCTGTCTGCCTGTCTGTCTGTACAGAGAGGGCGTGTGTCTGTCTGCCTGTCTGTCTGTACAGAGAGGGCGTGTGTCTGTCTGCCTGTCTGTCTGTACAGAGAGGGCGTGTGTCTGTCTGCCTGTCTGTCTGTAGAGAGAGGGCGTGTGTCTGTCTGCCTGTCTGTCTGTACAGAGAGGGCGTGTGTCTGTCTGCCTGTCTGTCTGTACAGAGAGGGCGTGTGTCTGTCTGCCTGTCTGTCTGTACAGAGAGGGCGTGTGTCTGTCTGCCTGTCTGTCTGTAGAGAGAGGGCGTGTGTCTGTCTGCCTGTCTGTCTGTACAGAGAGGGTGTGTGTCTGTCTGCCTGTCTGTCTGTACAGAGAGGGCGTGTGTCTGTCTGCCTGTCTGTCTGTACAGAGAGGGCGTGTGTCTGTCTGCCTGTCTGTCTGTAGAGAGAGGGCGTGTGTCTGTCTGCCTGTCTGTCTGTAGAGAGAGGGTGTGTGTCTGTCTGCCTGTCTGTCTGTAGAGAGAGGGTGTGTGTCTGTCTGCCTGTCTGTCTGTAGAGAGAGGGCGTGTGTCTGTCTGCCTGTCTGTCTGTACAGAGAGGGCGTGTGTCTGTCTGCCTGTCTGTCTGTACAGAGAGGGCGTGTGTCTGTCTGCCTGTCTGTCTGTACAGAGAGGGCATGTGTCTGTCTGCCTGTCTGTCTGTAGAGAGAGGGCGTGGTGTATCTCCCGAATCCTGTCTGTCCCAGTTCTCTGTTCTTCCCTTCGTCAGGTCAGCTGACCTCTCCTGAGGCCACGTCAGGTCAGCTGACCTCTCCTGAGGCCACGGCAGCCCTGCCCCCCCCACGCTGCCCTTCTTACTGGCCTCTCCCAGCTCACGAGCGCTGGTCAGCACATGTCCTCTCCCAGCTCACGAGCGCTGGTCAGCACATGTCCGCACACACACTCGGTCTACCTTCCCTTCATGCTGTTCATTGCACTCTCTTCGCCCCGCCTTCTCTGTTTTCATACTTGTTTTGCTCCTCCCCTCTCTCTCTCTCTCTCTCTCTCTCTCTCTCTCTCTCTCTCTCTCTCTCTCTCTCTCTCTCTCTCTCTCTCTCTCTCTCTCTCTCTCTCTCCCATCCCCTGCCTGCCTGCCTGCCTCTCTCTCCCATCCTGCCTCTCTCTCTCTCCCATCCCCTGTCTCTCTCTCCCCTGCCTGCCTGCCTCTCTCTCCCATCCCGTCCGTCTCTCTCTCCCATCCCCTGCCTTTCTCTCTCTTTATTTTTTTGTCTCTACCTCTCTCTCTCTCTCTACCTCTGTTTCAGCCTGTAGTTCCCTGCAAGGCAGATCAGCCCAGTTGTCAGTCAGTACGGGAGAGGAGGCTGGATGGGGATGGTGTAGAAAGAGAGTGTGTGTGTGTGTGTGTGTGTGCACGTATGACTACACCGCAGTGAGAGCCGGATGGATGTGTGTGCACGTGTGTTTGCACGTGTGTGTGCAACTGTGATGCTCTCCCTGTTACCATAACGATGCCTGAGTGTGAAAAGTGCATGTGCGTGTGTTTTTGTGCTCAGGTGTGTTGTAATGCGTCTGCACTTTACAACCTGTGCGTGTGTGTGTGTGTGTGTGGTTCCAGTCACGTCCACACAGGGTCGGTATCTCTGAGTGCTTTTATCCGGCGCCATCTGAACGCAGCGTGACACACTTCCTGTTATCGTCCCGTCTTTGATGTTGGCAGAGTGCTTTCCTCGACAAATCCCAGACTTGGCTCTCTCTGAGGTGTGTTGGGGTGGATACAGTTCGTTTTCACGCTCGAATATTCCCACGGAGGAACAAAGACTGCCACCTCTGCAGCAAAGAAAATGATGTGTAATTTCTCCACCTCCGCGACTCTCCCATGTCAACGCTGGGAGCTGCACTTCACTTTCACAAATCCCCTCCTACCTCACTGGTTTTGCGAAAAGATAAACATGAATGTTTAAGTCCCTTGTAACCATGGACTCATCTGATTACCAGTCCTGTATAAAGTCTCTGGATTAAAAGGTAGACAGTTAAATTGTCTCTCAACAGAAATAAATCAATAATGGTCACAAATGAAAGGTCATAGGCTTGTGTTGGACGGAGGGGAACTCAGGAGGAGATGGAAGGCAGAACAGTGTTTGCAAGAGACAGCTGCTTCTGTGACCTGCATGAAGCCTTCACTGTCATGATCTCTTCCAGTCTCTAGCTTTCAGACCGGAAAAAAGGAGGGAGGGATGGAGGGAGGGAGGGAGGGATGGAGGGAGGGAGGGATGGAGGGAGGGAGGGAGGGATGGAGGGAGGGAGGGGTTGGCTGTTCATTACAGTGAGCAGCATGGGGAGGTCGAGGTGGGTCTGGAAGAGGAGAGTTGCGGAAGGTAACAGGAGAGGTGAGGTGCTAGCCAGCCAACCTGCAGCAAGGCAGGGCGAGGTGGGAACCAGGAGAGATGAGATGGTCTGATGAGCTGAGACGAGGGTATCTCATCAGAGTGCATCATGGGTCTTCACAGCAGCTGTTAAACACCTGCGTGTGTGAGTGTGTGAGTGTATTTGTGTGTATGTCAATGTGTGTGTATATCTATGTGTGAATGTGTGTGTGTGTTTGTGTGGGTGTGTCTGGCTCTACAGCAGCAATCAGGAGAGGGCCATCATTAGGTTTCCTGGGGCTGTAATTAATGAGGAAATTATATGGGACCAGGCCAACACATTTACATTACATTTAGTCATTTAGCACACAGACTTAGCCACATCCAACCTGAATCAAACATGTCATCGTTCAACCAGACCAGATATCAGGTCTAATGTGCACACAAACAACACACTCAAACACACACGTACACAAACACACACACAAACAGCACACACATACACAAACAAAACACACACACATTCTCCACCAGCCGGTTTGATTGACATACACTTGAGGCTGTGGTAGAACAGGATGTTTTATTCATGAGTCGGTGATGGGGCGTCCAGCCCAGAGCATCCGATGCATGTTAACACTGAGACCACCCCTGAGGGGGGGTGAGGGTGGGGGGAGGGGGGGTGGGAGGGGAGGGGGGGGGGGGAGGATGAGGGTGGCGGGTGAGGGGGGGTGAGGGGGGGGGGAGGGTGAGGGGGGGTAAGGGAAGGTGGGAGGGTGAGGGGGTGAGAGTGAGGGGGGGTGGGAGGGTGAGGGGGGGGTAAGGGAAGGTGGGAGGGTGAGGGGGTGAGAGTGAGGGGGGGGTGGGAGGGTGAGGGGGGGTGGGAGGATGAGGGTGGCGGGTGAGGGGGGGTGAGGGTTGGGGCTCAGTCAGCTGTTTCCATGATGAATCCTCGGCTTGACCAAGAGTCTTCCCTTCAGGCCTGACAGGGACCAGAGAGCAGGTGAGGTCACGATGGTCATGATGTCACCTGTCCTTCCTGTCAGGGGCGGGGCACACAAGGACACTGGCTGAGCATCATGTTCTCCCTGTGGGTCAGTGACCTCGGTGTTCTGCAGTTTGTTTGCCCTTCTTACAGTCTTCTTACAGGGTGCACGGATGTAATCAGTTGGTTTCTGGTTTCTACTCTGTCCCTGAATACACGTTTGAGGTTGTTTATCTAGAGCAATTTCATGCAAAAGTCTCTCAGCAGCGTGACATCTTGATGAACATGAAGATGTTCAGATTGCAACACTGCTCTCAGGGACAAAACGCAGGAGATTAAGTCGAATGATTGAGCACCTTTTTAAAAGACAAACAGGATTGCTTGCTTTCGAGATTGTTTTCAAGGGCGAGTGTAGAGTGTCTGAATGGAGTCCTTTCAAGGCAGCTCTCCTGTCTCTCTCTACTGTATCTCTCGTCTCTCTCTCCTGTCTCTCTCTCTCCTGTCTCTCTCTCCTGGATCTCTCCTGTATCTCTCCTGTCTCTCTCTCTCTCCTGTATCTCTCCTGTCTCTCTCTTGTCTCTCTCTCTCTCCTGTCTCTCTCTCTCCTGTTTCTCTCCTGTCTCTCTCCTGTATCTCTCCTGTCTCTATCCTGTCTCTCTCCTGTCTCTCTGCTGTCTCTCTCTCCTGTCTCTCTCTTGTCTCTCTCTCCTGTCTCTCTCTCTCCTGTTTCTCTCCTGTATCTCTCCTATCTCTCTCTCTTTTCTCTCTCCTGTCTCTCTCTCCTGTCTCTCTCTCTCTCCTGTCTCTCTCTCCTGTATCTCTCCTGTCTCTGTCCTGTATCTCTCCTGTCTCTCTCTCTCCTGTCTCTCTCTCCTCTCTCTCTCCTGTGTGTCTCTTGCTCTAGTCTCCTCCAGGTCAGTTAGCGCTCCCCCAGGTTCAGGCTGGAGCTAACAGCTCATCAGACCAGACCTCCAGGAGTTCCTCACCCCCACTCAGGGCTAATCAGCCAATCAAAAACAATCAGAGTGTTGATTGGAGGGCCTCGGTTCTCTAAAGGGTCATTGGTGATGAGCAGGGTTCTAATGGGGAGGCTGGCCCGGGTTCCTATTGGATGGGACAGGATCGCTGAGCAGCATACGAGCAGCTCTGATTGGATGAGAAATGGTAGCTGTGGTCAATGATACTAGAAGGGCTGTGTGTGTGTGTGTGTGCATCTTTATGTGTGTGTGCATCTTTATGTGTGCATGTGTGTGTGTGTGTGCATCTTTGTGCGTGTGCATGTGTATGTTTGTGTGTTTATGTGTGTGTGTGTGGGCATGTGTGCATGGAGAAATAAATAAGCAAAACGTTGAATGACAGAAGAGGTGCAGAGGTGAGGAAAGCAGAGGAGCCCTATAAACCATCTGGAAAATCGAATGAATGTAAAAGAGTGTGTGTGCCTGTGTGTGTGTGTTTGAGAAGCCCTATATGTGGGTGAAAGCACCAAGCGTGGCCTTTCCGTTACAGAGGGATGTCTGGCAGTCTACCAGAAACTCATGGATGTTGACAGGATTCTTCACACTGTGTGGTCACAGGTGTACAGAGGAGAGGAGGAGAGGGGAGAGGGTGGAGGGGAGGGGAGGGGAGGAGAGGAGAGAAGAGGGGAGAGGGAGGGAGAAAAGGAAAGGAGAGGGGAGGAAAGGAGAGGGGAGGGGGGGAGGAAAGGAGAGGGGAGGGGAGGAGGGGAAGGGGAGGGGAGATAAGCAGCTAGACCTGCAGACACACACATGCACACACACTAACACATGCACACACACATAAACACACACACATACAGTTCTCCCAGAGCTGCTGCAGACTTCAGTGATGCTGGTAATTGTCGTAGCAACACTCTGTGACAGATATGACATCACTGATACTGGTGTTACCGTAGCAACGCCCTGTAAAACCAGGAAGTGAGGAGAGCATCAAGAGGAACTCCCAGGTGATTCAGCTGCACCCATGTGATCTAGCTCAGCTTCACAGCTGTGGGGCGATCCATCCTGATACACATACATGCACACTAACATGCACCCGCAAGCACGTGTGACACATCAACACAGCCACTTACAGACTCGTACGGGCCACACACACACACACACCACTCTACTACTACACACACACACCATACACTCTCTCACATTCACATCCCACACCACACACACTCACACACTCTCACATTCAAATACCACACCACACACACACACTCTCTCACATTCACGCCTGAATCCACACACACACGCAGAGTTGCAGCCTCTGGTCTTGAGAGCGACAACATTCAGACCCTCCTCTGGCTGATTAGCATCAACGTCCAATACCCTTTAATACCCTTTAATACCCTTTAGATAAACACCAGCAGACCAGCAAGGAGGCTGATAGCATGTGTGTGTGCAGTGTGTGTGTGTGCATGTGTGTGTGTGTGCAGTGCGTGTGTGTGCATGTGTGTGTGTGTGCAGTGTGTGTGTGTGCAGTGTGTGTGTGTGCAGTGTGTGTGTGTGCAGTGTGTGCGTGCATTGTGTGTGTGTGCAGTGTGTGTGTGGACGAGTACTGCTGTGTGTTTGTTTGCATTCTTGTTAGTCGAACAGGGTTTTATCCACGTAACAAGCTTCCTGTGGCTGGAGCAGGCAGCGTTAGATAGTCCTCACACATCCTCACAGAACGACACAGCGCGTTATTAACAGGGCAGCCATGCAGACTGGCCAAGGATCTTTGGCTGCATGTGTTCAGGTGAAGAGGGAGGCAGGGTAGAGGGAGGTGGAGCAAGTAGAGGCAGGTAGCGTAGAGGAGGTGAAGGCAGGCAGGGTAGAGGCAGGAAGACACAGCCAGTGTAGAGGAGGTAGAGGCAGGTAGGGTAGAGGAGGTAGAGGCAGCCAGGGTAGAGGAGGTAGAGGCAGCCAGGGTAGAGGAGGTAGAGGCAGCCAGGGTAGAGGAGGTAGAGGCAGCCAGGGTAGAGGAGGTAGAGGCAGGTAGAGGCAGCCAGGGTAGAGGAGGTAGAGGCAGCCAGGGTAGAGGAGGTAGAGGCAGTCAGGGTAGAGGCAGGTAGAGGCAGCCAGGGTAGAGGAGGTGGAGGCAGGAGACAACCTCCAGAAAGTGGACCTCCTGTCTCTCTTCTCAGCAGGCTCTTCACATGGTACCAGTGCTCAGGACATCTGCAGCTCAGCCCAGGGCCGTAGAGGATGTGTTCATCCAGCCCAGGGCAGTAGAGGAGGTGTTCATCCTGCCCAGGG